>NC_069500.1:428466667-428611667 GCF_027579735.1 Bombina bombina | reverse complement strand
TGTCACAGGATATCAGATAGGTACAGCAGGCACAGCTTTAGGAACAGGGTGAGCATACACTGGTATCAGGTTATTCTGATTGGCTTTCAGGATCCAGGTGAGCATATGTGCTAGCAGCTGATCGACAAGTTACCTCAACACTGGCAGCATATACGTTGGGTCCCTTATACCTTGGTTGCTTCTTACAAGAATGCTGCTGAATGGTATCATCGTCTTGCACCCATATACAAGACTGGACAACAAGTCGGGTTGTCTTGCATAAAACAAGTATCCACCAAATTAGGCCCACGCTTTATTGGACATTTTCGCATCCTTCAACGAGTCAGTCATGAAGCCTTGTCATCTTCATTGCGTATTCACCCTGTTTTTAATGGGTCACTTTTGATAACCTTATATTCACAATCATTTCTCCCCTAAGACAACCCATCCAGCTCTTGTAATAGTTGATGGAACTCCAGAATATGAAGAAGAGCACATTGTTGGCAGCAGCTCATATAACGAGCCATTGTAAACCCATCAAACAGAAACTAATTTACAGTACGCTGTCCCTTTCAGTAAATCTAATAATCAGCTAGATTACGAGTTTTGAGTTATGGTGCGGTACGGCTTTTAATGCTGAAAAATGGCAATTCCAGCTTAATGGCCAGGAATGCATATTACGAGTCGTGTCGGTATAGCTATACCGCAAGCATTTTAGCCTGTAACGCAACGTCCATTCCGCACTCAAACAAAATGATGTTTTTGTGTGGGATTTTCATAGTGCCCGTATTACAGGTTGTGCGCTGAGGCTAAAAAGCTGCGTTACAGCCTATACCGACACAATCCATACCGCCATGTGAGAGCATTAGTTATGAGTTTTGCACAACAAAAATGTTTTACAAAACTCATAACTAAACTGTTACAATGTACACTAACACCCATGAACTACCTATTAACCCTTAAACTGCCACCCTCCCGCATCGCAAACACTATATTAAACATATTAACCCCTAATCTGCCGCCCACCCACATTGCAACTATTAAATAAACCTATTAACCCCTAATCCGCTGCCCACCTACATCGTCAACACTATAATAAAGCTATTAACCCCTAATCCGTCACTCCCCGATATCCCTGACACTATAATAAAGTTATTAACCCCTAAATCTCCGGCCTCCCACATTGCCTCCACTAATTAAACCTATTAACCCCTAAACCGTCAGCCCCCCCCCCCCCCTACAATGCAAAACACTAAATTAAAGTTGTAATTTAGATTTTTTAATTGGTAGAATTTTTTTTCTATTTTATTAGAATAATGTAATATACGGGTATTGAGATTATAAGCGCTTAGGACTAGTGCCTCTGTCGCTCTAATATAAAGGTGTACTAGCCCACCCTAGGAGAAGACAACTAAAAGGTCAATATACCAGAGCACCTAAGAGGCTAATAAATGTATTGAATATATAAAATAAACAGTATTTATTAAAACAGTACTCATAAAAAAGATATAAAAATATATGCAGATAAAAACAATGATAAAAAGACGCTGTATGCCTCTGTTAGACCTCAAAAACAGACAATACACTGCGGACACCCTTCTCAAAAATAGGGCAAACTTGATGTACAAGCTATAAGGTGCACCTTATTAAGCTAATGCAAATGTTATGAGAATGTTCCAATGTAGAAAGAGAACAGTGTCTGATGTGATGATCCAGTGTTGTTGTGGTAATCCAGTGTAAAAGGTGATAGAAGGTGTCAAAGTTAGATTCCGATGAGCAGTCAGTGCTCACAAAATAAAAAATGGAAAAAAGTGTTTAAAAAATAGGGAAAAAAATCTGTTTTGTTGTGATGAAACAAAAATGATGAAAAATAAAAAAAAGATGAAAAATAAAAAAAAGAGAATGAAGAACTGGAAATGTGTAGTAGTAATAAACACAGTCTTGAGAAATGCCCATACCCAGGGGCCGAAACGCATTGACAACCATTGGTAAGCCTTATTTCATACATTGTTCCTGTATCTAAGCAGTATTGCACTATTTGTTATATATTTTTTATAGGTCACTAGTTGAATATAAGGTTCTAAACTCTAGGAGGAGTCCATATCCCCACAGAGGCACTAAGGATCACAATCTTCACTGCTATTTTTTATTACCACACATTTCCAGTTTTTCATTCTCTTTTTTTGATTTTTCATCTTTTTTTTAATTTTTCATAATTTTTGTTTCATCACTCTCACTGATGTTTTTCCCTATTTTTTAAACACTTTTTTCCATTTTTTTATTTTGTGAGCACTAACTGCTCATTGGAATCTAACTTTGACAGCTTCTATCACCTTTTACACTGGATTACCACATCAACACTGGATCATCACATCAGACACTGTTCTCATAGAAACAGTACATAGATTAGCACTCCTGCACAAAAGCCAAATACTGGCAACTGACTTCTTCTTCTTTAGGTAATAGAAAGTGGGTGCTCTACACAGTAGAAAGTAGCACTCCCAAATGGGACACCTTTATTGAAAGGACCCCTTTCTCAAGTTGCCCCGAAACGTTTCTCTTTCAATAAAGGTGTCCTATTTGTGAGTGCTACCTTCTACTATGTGTTTTGGAATCAGACACTATTCTCTTTCTACATTGGAACATTCTCATGACATTTATAGCTTGGACATCAAGTTCGCCCCATTTTTGGGAAGGATTACTGGCTGTTAGGTCTAACAGAGGCATACAGCGTCTTTTTATCATTGTTTTTATCTGCATATTTTTATATCTTATTTTATGAGTACTGTTTTAATAAATACTGTTTATTTTATATATTCAATACATTTATTAGCCTCTTAGGCGCTCTAGTATATTGTCCTTTTTATTTTATTAGAATAGTAAGGTTAGGTTAATTTATAGTTTAATGTTAGGTTTATTTTTATTTCACAGGTAAGTTTTTGTTTATTTAAAGATACTTATATTGTAATTTTAAGTTAGGGGGTGTTAGGTTTAGGGGTTAATAGTTTAATTTAGTGTTTTGTGATGTGGGGGGCTGGCGGTTTAGGGGTTAATAGGTTTATTTAGTGGCAACGATGTGGGAGGCCGGAGGTTTAGGGGTTAATAGGTTTATTTAGTGGCAACGATGTGGGAAGCCGGAGGTTTAGGGGTTAATAGGTTTATTTAGTGGTGGTGATGTGGGAGGCTGGAGGTTTAGGGGTTAATAACTTTATTATCGTGTTGGCTATTTTGGGGAGTGGCAGATTAGCGTTTAATATCTTTATTATATTGTCGGCGATGTCGGGGAGCAGCAGAATAGGGGTTAATAACTTTATTTAGGTGTCAATGATGTCGGGAGCAGCAGAATAGGGGTTAATAATTTTATTCAGGTATCGGCGATGTTGGGGAGCGGCGGATTAGGGGTGTTTAGACTCAGGGTTCATGTTAGGGTGCTAGGTTTAAACGTAACTTTTTTTTCCCCATAGACATCAATGGGGTTGCGTTACAGAGATTTTTCATTCCGCACTTCAGGTGTTTTTTTCTAACACTCTCTCCCCATTAATGCTATGGGGGAAAGCATGCACGAGCACGTCAAAGCAGCCCTTGGATTTTGTGCGGTATGGAGCTTAATGCCAGCATATCGCACACACGAGGAGGCTTTTCAGTAACTCGTAATGGCAGCGCTATGGAGAGTGAAATAACCCAACTTTTTGGCATTAGTTTTGCACCCTGTTTAGCGCAAAACTCGTAATCTAGGTGAATGGAATTAGTCTTTTGTCTATGCACATAAGCAGTGTTCTTTATAATAGGTCTTGAAATAGTGTTGAAATAAAGAGGACAGGTTTGTGGTTTGTAAAGTCCTGTATGAGAAGTCACAATTACTTTATCAGAGCATTTGGTTAATGTTTTCAGCGCTAATGGACTTTTAATACAACCTTACATAGTGCATATTCCTGTATGTGAAGAATATTGGAATGTGAAATATGTACAGTATATATACAATAAAACACATGAACATATATCTATACACACACACATGTATATATATATATATATATATATATATATATATATATATATATATATATGTACCCGTATTTAAACGTATATATACATTTTAGTCCTTTGCAGTCAAACATCTTTTCATATATCATATACCTTTTCAACCTTAAAACTTTTTTTTAAAATATTTATATGACTAATTTTTATCAGAAAGTGTTTAGATGAGTGTTACTGTAATTTTTAAAGTATTTATGTTGTGTTTAGAGCAACTTTTTTAACGCACTATCCTCTACGTCACATGCAACAGTTAGCGCAATAAACATAAAAAAAAAAATCCAGCTTTCAGGTCTTCCATTGCTTTGTCTGCAAAGTGTTTTAGTAATCATTTCCCCAAACTGAAACCATGGTGGCTGAAAAAAAAAGTTGCAATTTCCCATTCCTGAAAGATGTATTGCTGAAATTGTGTTCTGGACATAAGATAATTTGTGACACTTCTCTCATAAATATGTTCCTAGTTTTATCTGGATGGTTTGTTTTGCAATTTGCTTTTTTGCAATTGAAATAGCCAACCAACTTAAAACACATCACATCTTCACAAGATTATTAATAGTACAAAAATCTCCTGTGCAGATAATATAGGTAATAGTGTATTTAATTGTGGCAGGGACATACAAACCTTTCCAAGTGGCTATTTCCAACAGCCATAAATAGCCATTATTAAGCAATGTTATGATAAATGTACACACAGTACATATGGAAAAAACTTAATTCATACTTACCTGATAAATTTATTTATTTCATGGTGGTGAGAGTCCACGATCTATGCCAGTTGCACGTATAGCCAAGCAAGAAGAAAATATAACTAAAAGAGGTAGGAAGGGACGAAGGGGGGAAATAGAGGTACAAAAAAGGGAGAAACCTGAAAGAATTTAAGAACCAAAATTAGATACCATGGTGGAGAGACTGGCTAAGTGATAGAACTAATCCTAACTAAAGCCTGAAAAAAATCTCTGAATGTTAGGAATATTTGTAATATTTTGGGGGGAAATAACACAGACAGGGCTGAAATTTGACCCTTAAAAGAGCATGCAGATAAAAACTGAAGCTACTCTTATAACACCCAAAAAGTAAAAAAGACTTTCGAAGAACAGGTTTTATAGCTTGGATTGAAATTTTTACTATCTCAGCTGAAAAAAACTTTCTGCTTTAAGAGAAGGCATTCAATCTCCCTCAACTTGAGATCTTGATGATGGAAAGAATCTTGATACAGAAAGCCGCTCCCTAGAGGAAGAGGCCATGGAGGCAACTGGACATCAGAAACAGATCGGTATACCAAGTCCTGCAAGGCCAAGCTGGAGCAATCAGGGATCCCAGCGATTGCTCTTGCATGATCCAAGATATCACTCTAAGCAGAAAAACTATTGGAGGAAAAAAGTAAGCCAATTGTAATGATCATGGAGCTGATAAAGCATACAATGACCCTGAAAATCTCTGTACCTTGCAAAACATTTGAGAAGATTGTTGTTCAAACGAGAAGCAATAAAGACTAGAAATGAAATGTCATTGTACTTGTTGTATAGAATTAGGGCAACTTTATAACCAAAACTGTGAAGAATAAAAAAAACAGATTGTCTACATTGAGTAATAGCGATAGTATGTCTATAAATAGAAGGTAAACAAATAAATATATGAAAGTTAAAAGTCAAAAATACTATACAAAAGACATATATAAAAAGTGAGCTATGAATCTGATGTAATTTAAAGTCCTGAACCCCCTGTTCCTCTTTGGGAGCCAGCAAATATGTAACCCCAAAGATGGTTACCTATACAGGTTCTGTCTTTTTATTCCCCTGTGCGACATGGCAGCTATGCAAGCTGGTCACTTTCTGGAATGCTTACATTTCAAGGAGCCTCCGTTCTGTGGGGCAGTGATCAGAGCTGACCCCTATTTTCTCCCCTCTACACTAAGGTTGAAGAGCAGCATTGGCTGACATACATGATACATAGCTTTAGCAAAGTTATGCTTAAAGGGACATTCCAGTCAAAATTGAAATGCACATAAATTAATTAAATCTTTGAATAGAAACATATTGCAATATACATGTATTGACAAAAATGAGTCTAGTAAAAGTTATTACTGTTATTACATTTTTCTCTGCATATCTAGATATTCTCAGCATTTTAAATACTACAGCTGCTCAGACCACCAGTGGGGCTTGAATGATGTCAGCAATTAACAAATTGAGTCATTACCAGATGGTACAAGCTCCTTGGGCTCTCTGAGCAAGTGCTTTGTTTAAAATGCTTGTGAATGGTGCATACTTAAATATACTTTTGAAATAACTATAGCTTTTATTAGAAGCTTCTTTTATCCATGCCGAGTGTGTGGGAGTTTGTGTGGTTTTCTCGGGATTAAACATTTGGCACAATTCACCATGTATCATAAAAGCTTTCATCGAAGTTAACATGGTATTTTTGGGAGGGCGTTAATTAGGATCATTGCCGGGGTAAGGTCTATATCTGTGTCTAGGATATTATTGACGCTCTTGGAGACGTCGCTCCAGTATTTTTGGAGAAGCAGGCAAGTCCACCATATATGCAAAAGATTGCCGACTCCCCCACAGTTTCTCCAACAAAGTGGGGATGCTTGTGGGTATGCTATGTATTCTATTTGGCGTCAGATACCAAGGGGAAAGTAATTTGTAGTTCATTTCTATAATGGTTTGGGAAAGTGATGATTTTTTAATTGTGTCAAAGATTCTCACCCATTGCGGATCAGTCAGTTCTATGTTGAGTTCATTTTCCCACTTTTGTATGTAGGATGGTTTATTATCAGCAGTAGGGTGCTATAGCATTTTGTGTATCAAAGAAATATGAGACATAGTGAGTCCGGTGTTGGAACAAAGCATTTCAAATGGCGTGAGGGGTCTGGTTATATCTGATCTATAAGGAGTTGTGCTGATAGCGTGTCTTACTTGATAATAGGGGTACCAATGTAAAAAAGGGGGACCTATCTTTTGGGCTATGTCTACTTGTGTTTTTATGTGCCGTCACTAAGGACCATATGTACTGGGATATTTGAAGGTTTGTCATTTATTACAGGTGTTTGTGAGAACCTGAGATGACCAAAGGCTGGGTTGTCAAGCACAGCAGAGTTGACATGGGTGAGATGGGGCTGGAAATGTTCGAATTCGTAAGCATTAGTTTGTCCCACACATTTAATGTGCTATCCACATAATAGTTAGAGTGTTCAGTTTTAGGTCTATATTTTGGTGGGGTCCAGCACAATTCACTGAGGTTTTCCCCCGTTATCTGGGCTTCTAATTGGGTCCAGGGTTTTGTGGTTCCATGTCACTATTCAAGCTAGATGAGAGGCCCTATAATAATCAAGTAGATTAGGAGCTCCCATTCCTCCATTTTCTTTGGCTGAGTATATTTTTTGGGGGCTTTCTCGCCTTACGTTGGGACCAGATGAATGATTCTATCATTCTTTGTTGCGTGTGGATGTATGATAGCAGTAACTCTAACGCTAGTGTTTGAAACAAATATAGATATTTTGGTAGTACAGTCATCTTAACTGCATGGGCTCTGTCCATCCACCTTGTTGTAGGGGGTATAGTAAAGGTTGAATAATTCTGGTATGTGTGTTGTTATATGAACACCTAGATAGTGTATTTTGTGTTTGATGAGGAAGTCTGTGTGGTTTGCGAGGTATTGTATGTCTTGTTTCTGGAAGTGTACAGGTAGAAGTATGGACTTGTCCATATTAATGAAGAAATTAAAAAATTTTTTAAATATCCCGAGTTCCCTGAGAAGGGCTGGTATGGTTAGGGTAGGGGATGTTAGTGTGAATACAATGTCATCTGCATATAGAAGACATTTTTAATGGACTGGGCCAATGGATATGTCATGCATTTGGGGTTTTTGTCTAGTATGTGCTGCAAATGTTTCTACCATGAGGGTGAATAAAAGTGGTGATCGTGGACAGCCTTGTTGTGTTCCATTTTTAATGTGAAATGTTTGGGAGAGTACTCCATTTGCTCTTACTTTAGCTGTTGGGTCTGTATATCATGCCTAAATGCGTGTAAGGAAAATGCTTGGTGTGCCAGGGTGGACCACATAAAGTCCCAGTCCACCCTGTCAAAAGCTTTCTCTGCATCTGTGGAGAGTATGGCTAAGGGTATACGTATTTTATCGGCTAGGGATATAGTTTGTAATACTCTGATCGTGTTATCTTTGGCTTCTCTATCAGGGATGAAGTCTACTTGGTTGGTATGGACCAGATTAGGTAGTATTTTATTCAATCGTTGTGCTAGTATGTTTGCATATAATTTGATATCTATATTTTAAAGAGATATTGGGCGATAATTCATTACTAGATCTTGGGTTTTTCCTGCCTTCAGGATGACTGATATTGTGGCCTCTAAGAGGGATGGTGGTAATTTGGATGTTTGATCTATCGAGTGGTACATTTTTAACTGTTGCAGACTGAGAAGTTGTTGAAAAATATGGTAGAATTTTGGTGTGAATACATCTGGGCCACAAGCTTTTCCAGATGGTAGTAGTTTAATAGCCGCATGTATTTCCTGGAGCGATATTGGTGTTTCTAGTTCTGCGCTTTGTTCAGGCGAGAGATTGGGAAGTTGGACTTTAGAAAGGTATGTGTTTATAAGAGACCTTTTGTTATTGGTGTCTATCTGTTCTAGATTGCAAATTGGGAGGCTATCTCGACGCTGTGAGAGTGTGTTTTGCTATTAACGTCTGTGATATGATGGATAAATGATTTGTAGTGCTGCTTTTTCAGGGACCTGGCCATCAGTCGGCCTGCTTTATTGTTCTCTGCAAAGTATTTTGCTCTCATTGTAATGGCTCTTAAGTGCACATTTTTGATGAGGTACTTATTAAGTTTGTTTCTTGCTTCTAATAGAACTGTGGAGATTTGTTGTGAGTTTGGGTGTCTTTTATGGGCTTCCTCCGACAAGAGGAGTCTTTGTGTGAATGTGTTGTAGTATTCTGATTTTAGTTTGCGTTGTCTACGGGTATGTTGCATGATTTCTCCCCTTACTTGTAAGCTTCCCAGTTGTTTGAGGGAGAGGTTGCATCTGGGTTATTATGAATAAAGAATTCTGTGGTCTTTTCAGAAATGCTGGTAACCAGCAGTGCATCTGTAAGGACATAGTCATTTATTTTCCATGTATTACGAGTTATAGGTATTGAGGGCCATTGAAAGGTATAAAGGACCATACTGTGGTCTGACCAGGCTGTGTGGGATATCCGGGAGTTGACTAACAATGATAGGGTAGTTTGGTTGTATATTATATAGACTAGACATGTGTAAGTGTGCTGCAGGTTTGAAAAAAAGGTGTAGTCCTTGATTTCTGGGTGAGAGGTTCGCTAGGTGTCAAACAGCAGTATGGTTTGCAAAGCAGACCAGTTTGCTTTTATTTGGTTATTGCTCATGTATGAGCGACCCATCGAAGTGTCGAGTTGTGGGCATATAGGGAAAATAAAATCGCGGTTAATGGCTGCACGAAAAAAAGAGGATGTCGGTCGGTTGGGTGCATATCACAATAAAGTCCTATCACTATCAAAAGTCTACCCTCAGGGTCTGAGTGCTTATGTATCAATTCAAAGAGAGATCCCCTACGGAACAATATACAGAATATTTGATTCTTTAATTCTTTAGTCATAGTGAAGTGCGTTCATTGTATGAGTACTATATCTAATTTACGTTTGTGGAAGTTGTGCAGAGCTATGGAGCGTTTCTCTGTGGACAAAAAGCCTTTAACATTTTGTGTAGCTATATTAAATTGACTGTTGGAGGGCATTGTTGTTGATGAATGTGTTGTTTGTATTAACTTGGTGTTTGCTTTTTTCTAGTAGTTATGTTTAGGAGGTTTGGGTGTTTGCTGTCTAGTTTGAAGGGGAGGGGAGGGAAGAGTGGGAGTATGGGGAGGTAAGGTTGTAGGAAGGGAATGTAACAAATGTCTTTAACAAAGGAAAAGTTCCCAAGTATGAGGAGTAACCTGTAATAAGGGGTATAAACACAAACGGGACCCTCGAACAGTTCAATTGTACAAGCAGAAAGGTCGTCTTTGTTGCTGAACTATAATGGTAACGAACATGATATCTAACTATTCTCTTCTAGTCATAATAAGTGTTTAAAATCTAAGCAATCTTGTATCGGTCTTATGCCTGGTGTGATCTTAACCATGGTAAATCAGACAACAGTAAATAACAGAAATGAACACCTATATAAAAAAATAGGAAAAAAAGAATAAACACACAAACAGTCTTTAAGGCATTGAAATTGACATTGTATGCACATTATAAACTCACAGTTGAGTAGAACGCTACTCTCCACAATATGAGGGAAAGCGATCTAGGAAAGTCACAAGTTGGTAGTGTTAATGTATTTTATGCAGAGGTAGTTGGAGGTTTCTTTTTACACCTAGGAGCTGTGGCTTCCGCCCGGGTCTGACTTTGGGGCTTGGGGACTTGCTTGGGAAGCTTGGAAGTTGGTTGCTCTTTGGTTTCTGAAGGTTGTGGTTGAGGTATGCTTAACTGGTTGCAGAAGGAGACAGCGTCCGCTGGATCTTGACAGACGTGGCGTTTGCCATTCTTATTTATCAGTAAGGATACTGGGAATCCCCATCTGTAAGGTATTTGCATGGAGCATAGATGTGTAGTTAGGGTACCAAACTCTTTTCTTTTCTGTAGTGTCTTGGCTGAAAGGTCTTGATAGATTTGTATATGGGACCCCATGTGGGAGAAATTTGGTTGTGCTCTTGAGAAATTGTACATGTTTTCTCTGTCCCTCTGGAAGCGTAGTATAACGTCCCATGGTGGCTGATTGTCCCCTGGTTTGGGACGCAGGGATCGGTGCGCTCTCTCTAATTGGACTTCTTCCATCACTACTGAATTAGCGATTGCCAAAGATTGAAATAAACTCTGTAAATATTCTGGTAATGTCTCGCCATTCACAGACTACGGTATCCCTCTTATTCGCAGGTTGTTCCTGCGTGTTCTGTTTTTAATGTCATCAATTTTTTTACAGTTCTGTGATTTGTGACTGTTGGTTGGTGATGGTGTGGGACATTTCATCGATATCTTTAAAAAAGTTCTTCCCTATCATCTTCTAACGCCTCAACTCTGAACCCCAATTCGTTGATGTCCCTTTCAAGATCTGCACATTCTTTCTGTATACATATTTTAACTTGGCTGACCTAGGCTTCTATTGCTTTTAGAGTAACAGGGCCGTCTTCTAAGGTATTAAGGTTCGTAGGTGAATTGGGGTTTGATGAGGGAGAGGGCGCATACACTATTGGTTCTTCATTATCTTCATCTGTTAAGATAGTCACTGTTTTATGTTTGTTTAGGTTCTTGAAATAGCTATTTACAGAGCCTGTTGCTGCTATCACTGGTTTCGTGTTCTTGTCAGCTTTATTAGTTCTGCGATGCGACATGTTTAAATACTGAAGTGTGGGGTTGATGTTTGTAATGTTGTTCAAAGGCTGCTTTTATATAGAATGAGCCTGGGTCTTGGTATTATATAAAGAGATTCAAATGAGCTCAAACAGATTTTTTCCCTGTATTTTAGCAGGAGCTCACCATGACAGGAATTGTATGCCTATATATAGGGTTGAGAGGCAGCGTTATTGCATTATGCCTAGAGTCCTTTTTTTTTTTGGCCTTTTGGTCGCTAAGTGGATTACATTTATGTAGCGTGGAGGCTCTAATTGTGGGCCTTAGTTTGCAGGGTTCATGCGTGCCATGTGCAGCAAGTTTAAGGCATGCACTTATTTATATTGGGCTTGTCATTTGTGCATATGCCTGTTTCTTAGGTGGTTATTGTGCCCCTCTTTTACTTTATGCACTCACTTCTGAGTAGTCATGTGCGTATAGGCCTTATCCACTCCTGTGTTTTTTTCGTCCTGTTCCATGGCTATAGTTGGATTGTGGGCCTATTGTTGTCACTCTCAGGTGACTTGTTCAACAGCAGCAGGGTAATCCGTTTGTGTGCCCGGATCACGGGTTCTTTATGCAGCCCGTTCTCAGATGCAGCCTAGTTTGCCTGGTAGGTGCGGTGATGTGACGTAGGAGGATCTTTATCAGGCTTTGCTCGTTGGGAGCCGAACATAGAAAATAAAATAACCAGCTTGTACTGCAGGTCTTGGGCTACATTAGGTGTTTGTTTGCTGCCCAAATTGAGCGGGTTGTAGCGCTTGGTCACGGGTCCCGCTGTAACTGGGTATGGAGCTCTACACAAGTGCAGCCATCATCGATGACTGCAGGCTCCGCCCCCACCTTTTTTGGTTTTTATGTTACCTATACGTATTAAGGCACTACTGCTTGTGTGGATGATTTCATTTAAATGACTTCATATCTCAGTTTTTTTTTAAATATATCTTTTGTAAGGTATTTTTCTCAGCTGCGTCACTCTTATTTTGCTATGTACATGTCTTATCCCCTTTTGAACCTTTCTCACCCTTACTGTATCTCATTTATTGTTATTTGTGTTATATTTGGAAAGTGATAGGTTATAAAATCAATGATATTTATCTGTTATTTATTGGGCTGTAGATATGATAGAGCTGTGTGACAATGTTGTATAACTATCATTTTAAATTATTTCAGTGTTAATGTATTTTTTTTCTCCCTCTCTCATCGTACTTCTGTACCTTTTCTTTTACAATAGTTTTAGCAACAGTTAGGCACATTAAAGGGACATAGCAGTTAATTTCTTAATTATGCATTTCAATTTTAAGTAGAAGTGTTTTTGCAATATATTTGTGTTAGTAAAAATTCTTTAAAGGTCCAAAGTAGACAAAAAAATTACTTGCTGTAATCCGCAAGAGCGTGCAATTTTACGTCTATTGACTCTGCTCTACTGTGGTTAAGCAAGTATATGAAGCGTTTATTATCCTTTGAGAACAGAGAAAAACCTGCAATTGCTTTTCAATAGCTAATCTATCCCCAGTGCCTAACTTAGAGGAACCAATCTAGGCTTGTTACTGGAGTAGCCAAGGCTAGCCACTGTCATCTTTTATTTTCTAACCTCATTACTTTGATGTAACTTTTGTAAGCATATGACTACATTGGCCCTTCAATGGAATCTCAAAGAAAGCCAATCTTTTTTTTTAGAGTGCCATACACTTTAAATGGAGATCACAGGGGACACTATTAGTGCCCTTATTTATAAGTGGTTAGTTGAGTGACACGCTTGAGAACAACAAAAGATATATACAGCTAAAAAATGTTGTGCTTTTATTTATATATCTAAATATATATTTATGTGTATGTGTATGTTTGTACATGTGATGTGTCTGTATGTATGTGCAAAATGTTTTATACTTTAAAAGGGATATGAAACACAAAAAAATAATTTCATGATTCAGAAATAGCTTAAAGGGGCATTAAACCTAAAAAAATTATGCTATATAATTCTGCACATAGTGCAGAATTATATAACATTATCTTAGCGCAAACTTTATACAATAAAATATTGCAGCCATATTTTATTATAAAGTACAGTTGCTCTACTGAGCGGGTCTGTTTTATTTCCTAAGCGCATCTGGGCAGCTGTCTACTCACAGCCGGTACTCCTATTATCTAATCTGATTTGTACTCTTATTATCCTTTGTTGAAAAGAATACCTAGGTAGGCTCCGGAGCTGAGAGCTAGCTGCTGAGTGGTGGCTGCACATATATAACTTATCATTGGCTTACCAATGTGTTCAGCTTCAGCTAGCTCCCAGTAGTGCATTGCTGTCCAAGCAATAAAGGATAACAAGAGAATGAAGCAAAAAGTGATAACAGAAGTCATTATGTGAGGGATTTAGCGCACATGTGCTATCCAACATCCAGATCAAGCTCTAAATGTAACTTTTAACTTGTAATATCTGAGCAAAAATAGAAGGGCTATGGATTTAACTCAAGTGATATTAATGCACAAAAGTGATAATATTTTTGCATTCCACTTGTAATCTCGCCCTGAATGCTTAAAGGTACAGTTATGACCTAATACATATTCTTTATTACTTATTACTACATACCAGAGAAGCATCTTGCAAGAAGTACATGAAACTATTAAATTATGATCGTTTGTTAGCAGTCGAAAACGTCTGCCAAGCTCCGCCCACAGCTTTCTTCTTGTCCAGTTGTCTGTTTTCTTATATGACAGTTTAGCAGTGCACGTTTAATATTTTATAATTAGCTATTTCAAATTGCACATGCACAAATCCTCATTTGCGAGTAGGAGAACATATTTAATAGTTGAAACGTAACATGCCAAAATATACACTCAATAGGTGGGTGGACCTTTATGGACATTTTCGGCTGCTAGCAAATGATGATTATTTTAAAGTTTCATTAACTTTTTACAAGCTTATAGATATGGGACTAGTTGCAGGATGTGTCTCTGGTGTGTAACAATAAGTATTCAAAATTATATATTGGGTCTAGACTATCCCTTTAACTTATTTGCACAAATTCAAAAACTAATGAAAGGGCAAGCGACCGAGTAACACCTTACCAAAGTTCCAGGTAACCCTAGGGGAACATTAGATGGGCTAAATGTTAGATATAATTTCATGATATTGATATTCCCATACCTAAGATATATGATCTATCCTCGTTCTATGTATATTTACTTGTATTTCTATTTAATTTGTCTCTTCTTTTTGTACATAAAAGGATTTAAAGTGAATGTAAATTTAGATGATAAAGTGCCCTGCTTTTAAAAATCCGATTAAAAACAGGGGCACTTTAATTCATCAAAATTTACATTTCACTCGTGTTGTGAAAATACTTATCTTTTAATCTTAACAACCGCTCCAGCGATTCCCACGGTCGTCACAAGCCTCTTCATACGTCAGAAATGAAGGATCGGTCATCCTCCCCCTCTGGGGGAATCAGTGTCTGAATCAACGCCGTGATTGGAGGAAGCTGAATTCCTCATTTTAGACCCGGGAAGAGGATTTGCGATGAGCGGGGGAAGCGATGCAGCGGCTGTCAAGATTAAAAGGTAAGTATTTTCACAAAATGAGTGAAATGTAAATTTTGATGAATTAAAGTGCCCCTGTTCTGAATCGGATTTTTAAAAACCGGGCACTTTATCATATAAATTTACATTCACTTTAAGCTTAGGATAAATCTACTAACATTGTTTATCTTATTCAGAATGAGCAAGATTTATTTGAATAATTAAATCAGCTTCAATTCCTTAATGTTTTTATAACTATATCAGTGGCTTATTTATGTTTTGTGCTGCCCATGACTCTCCTTTTCTACCCACTCAATATTTTTTTGGGTCAGTGTGTAAAATGTTTGTTTTGTTTGTTTTTTCATAACAATTCAAAACAAAATGGGGTAGCAAAACACTTGCATACAGGTGGGTTGAATTGCATGCATCTCATACCATTTTCTCCCTGAGAGAAGGGAGAGAAAATAATGTGAGGGGAAAAAAGGAGGGAAAGGAAAAAAGGGAGGGAAAGGAAAAAAGGAGGGAAAGGAAAGCAGGAAGGGAGGAAGAGAGAGAGAAGAGAAAAGTTGTGAGGGAAAGAAAGGAGTGAAAGAAGGGTGCAAGGGAGGGAGTTGAGGGAGGGAGGGAGGGAGGGAGGGAAAGAAAGGAGGGAGTTGAGGGAGGGAGTTGAGGAAGGGAGGGAGGGAGAAAGGTAAAGAAGGGAGAGAGGAAGGGAGGGAAAAAAAGAATACACTTTGAAACAATCACTGCCCTTTACATGCAACAACATATATTAATTACCATTATTCAAGTAATTAAACTTTTTAAGTGTCCGTTTCCTATTTACTCCATGGGCTCATGAATGCAGAGAAAGCTAGCTATTAGTAGCTAACATACATTAGCCCTGAGAGTTTATTATTAGACATCACAAGATGATTTAAGCAGTGCACAGACGCATCCAGTCTGTTAGCTGCTAAGACCTGCAATAAGCACTGTGCTTGCAGACCCACCACAGCTGATAAGGGGAGGCAGCATATTGGCACAAGGTCATCTCCTCAAGCCTCACATTGGAAGCATATCTCCTGGTCAAGTTTCTCACCAAGAACGCTTCCACTGCAAATATGCAGGCGGCTCTAAATGAAGCAATGGTTTAAAGGAGCACTGCCTGTAAAGAGCGACCTTAATAAGCGCATGTGACTTATCTTCTCTGTAAAAGCCTGCACTTTATCGCTCACTGTACTGTGTGCTGGCTTTTAGAGAGAGGATAGGATGGATGTGCTGCCCCTCCCAAATCTGCTGCCCTAGGCACTGGCCTTGTTGGCCTAGGCCATAATACGCCCCTGAACTATATGTGTATTTGCATTTCAAATGTGTTGATGTTAATTATAAGTTCACAGTGGCGTTGTTCAAATAACGAGTCTTATTGGCTTGTTGAGTTACTTCTTCTGTGAATTTATATGCATAAGATACACCTTTTTAGCAGCTCTGAGGAAGTGCCATAGAGACAGGAAATGTGTTAGCTGTGTAGGTCTGTTCTGCTGTGCTCTTTACAATCTTAAAATATGTTTTCTTAATAAAAGGACTTTTTTAACCGGCTATCGTTCCCTCCTACTTTGATTTTGTGTCGGCTGAGTTGGGTATGCTGAATTGTTTTGTTTGACTTACCTAGGGGAACATATACTACAGGTTGAGAAACAAGCATCTAGAACACTGCAGTCTGCCACACATAATAGGGACACTTAGAGGATACTATGCCATAGTAACTCCCATAGGAAGTAATAGTCTTCACAACTATTTTGGATTTGTAGCAGTGCTTGAGCTTCTCAAAGTTTGAGCAGGGACATAACCTGGTAGTTACAATAACGTGGACATGACCTGGTAGTTACAATAACGTGGACATGACCTGGTAGTTACAATAACATGGACATAACTTGGTAGTTACAATAACGTGGACATGACCTGGTAGTTACAATAACGTGGACATAACCTGGTAGTTACAATAACGTGGACATGACCTGGTAGTTACAATAACGTGAACATGACCTGGTAGTTACAATAACTGTTCTGCAACAATATTATAGTTCTGTTACTATCAATAGTGGATCTCATATAATCTAACCCTGTTTATGCCACTTTGGAAAACACAAATGCTCTTTGTGTAACCAAGCATCTAATTCACACCACTTTCTTCCAGTTTCTCCTATACCATTTTTTTCTGTTTTACATTATAGGTATAAAACCTTCATATTAACTGGGGCTTCCTATTAAAAGGACAAAAAACATTTTCTTTTTTTATTATTTTACATTTTTTTACATAGCTGACGAGTTTTAGGCAGTTCTGTGTATCTCTTTTACTGTTCTTATTTTACAAATAAAGCAGCTGCAGTGAGTCTGGCATGTCAGTTAGGGACTTCCTGGCTGTAGGCAGTTAGTTAGGGAGTGAGGGGAAAACAATAGCTCAGTAATAAGAGTATAGTACGTACGGTAGGGATACATATTCAGTGAAACACCCTGCATGGTTTTTTCCATTTTTCAGAGAGTTAGCTGCCAAATAGGTAATGCATGTCAATTGCAAATGTTATCTATACTTAATGATTTATTTAGATAACCTATATTAACTTTGGTGTATAATGGCCCTTTAATTAGTCTGTTCTATGGTATTAATCAGACTAGTGAGGGTATTCCAGCCTTAGGGCTTGCTTCTATTGAGCCTTAAAAAAATTGAGCTACTGAAGTTGCTGACATTTTATTATCAGGTTTCCGTTGAACTATTTTGTGTATTGCGTGTAGTTGCTCTTTTCGTGTAATTGTAAGTTAAACGTTGTGTTAACGCTTCCATCCGACGTCGGATTTCTTGAGAATCAATTAGTTGGTATGTTAACCTGACCTGAAACTATAAAACGTATCTTTAACGTCTGTTCTCCATATCTATAATCACCTCTAAAAAGAAACAAAAAATAAAGATACACTTGTTATAATACATGTTTTTTAACTATAAGCAAATACAATTTTTTTATTATAATTATATTTTCCACTTCATTAATATATGTAATATGTATTGCTGCCCTAGGCAGAGGTCTAGATAGAATTTTGTAGATATGTGCTTGCATAAATTTTTATATGTAAATACATATTTGCCTAGATTACGAGTCTTGCGTTATGAGCTATGCGGTGCTACCGTGCAGTTTTTTCTCACCGCTCACTTACCTGCAGGTATTACAGGTTTTTGCAAACCCGGCGTTAAAAGGCAAGAAGTGAGCGTAGAGCAAAATTGAGCTCCATACAGCACTCCAATACCAGTGCTGAGTCAGCAGTGAGCTGGTTGTACGTGCTCATGCACAATTGCCCCATAGACATCAATGGGGAGAGCCGGCTGAGAAAAAGTCTAACACTTGCAATAAAGCAGCGTAAAGCTCAGTAACGCAGCCCCATTGATTCCTATGGGGAAACACCTTTTATGTTTACACCTAACACCCTAACACGAGTGTCGAGTCTAATCATCCCTAATCTTACACTTATTAACCCCTAATCTGCCGCCCCCGACTTCGCCGACACCTGCATTATACTTATTAACCCCTAATCTGCCGCTCCGGACATCGCCGCCACCTACATTATACTTACTAACCCCTAATCTGGTGCCTCCAACATCCCCAACACCTACATTATATTTATTAACCCCTAATCTGCTGCCCACAACATCGCCGACATCTACATTATATTTATTAACCCCTAATTTCTCGCCCCCAATGTCGCCGCAACCTGCCTACACTTATTAACCCCTAATCTGCCACCCCAACGTCGCCGCCACTATATTAAATGTATTAACCCCTAAATCTAAGTCTAACCCTAACCCTAACACCCCCTAACTTAAATATAATTTAAATAAATCTAAATAAAATTACTATCATTAACTAAATTATTCCTATTTAAAACTAAATACCTATAAAATAAACCCTAAGCTAGCTACAATATAACTAATAGTTACATTGTATCTAGCTTAGGGTTTATTTTTATTTTACAGGCAAGTTTGTATTTATTTTAACTAGGTAGAATAGTTACTAAATAGTTATTTAGTATTTAATAACTACCTAGCTAAAATAAATACAAATTTACCTGTAAAATAAAACCTAACCTATGTTATAATAACACCTAACACTACACTACAATTAAATAAGTTATCTAAATGAAATACAATTAAATAAATTAAATTAAATTAGCTAAATCACAAAACCCCCCACTAAATTACAGAAAATAAAAAACAAATTACAGATCTTTAAACTAATTACACCTAATCTAAGAGAATGTAGAAACAGAGAGCAGCAGCACCACAATTAAAGTTTTTCAACTGCTTTTAATGAAGAAACAAACCTAATCTAAGAGCCCTATCAAAATAAAAAAGCCCCCCAAAATAAAATAACCCCTAGCCTAAACTAAACTACCAATAGCCCTTAAAAGGGCCTTTTGCGGGGCATTGCCCCAAAGAAATCAGCTCTTTTATACCTGTATAAAAAAATACAAACAACCCCCCAACAGTAAAACCCACCACCCACACAACCAACCCCCCAAATAAAAGCCAAACTAAAAAAACCTAAGCTCCCCATTGCCCTGAAAAGGGCATTTGGTGGGCATTGCCCTTAAAAGGGCATTTAGCTCTATTGCTGTCCAAAGCCCTAACCTAAAAAATAAACCCACCCAATACACCCTTAAAAAATCCTAACACTAACCCCCGAAGATTCACTTACCAGGAGAAGTCTTCATCCATGCGGCAAGAGGTCCTCAACAAAGCCGGCAGAAGTAGTCCTCCAGACGGGAAGAAGTGGTCCTCCGGACGGGCAGAAGTGGTCCTCCAGACGGGCAGAAGTCTTCATCCAGACGGCATCTTCTATCTTCATCCTTCCGACGCAGAGCGGCTCCATCTTCAAGACATCCGGCGTGGAGCATCCTCTTCAAACGCCGGCTTCTTTGGAATGAATATCTCTTTAAGTGACGTCATCCAAGATGGTGTCCTTTAGATTCCGATTGGCTGATAGAATTCTATCAGCCAATCGGAATTAAGGTAGAAAAAATCCTATTGGCTGATGCAATCAGCCAATACGATTGAGCTGGCATTCTATTGGCTGTTCCAATCAGCCAATAGAATGTGATATTAATCCTATTGGCTGATTGTATAAGCCAATAGGATTGAAGTTCAAGCCTATTGGCTGATTGCATCAGGGAATAGAATTTTTTCTACCTTAATGTCAGGGTTTTTTCCTGTTTTGTTTGCCATTTGCTGCTGGCAGCCATTTTACTCACCTCTCTTGCTGACTCTGGTGCATACTGTGTGATGCTGCTCAATTCCTACACTTCCTTTTATGGCCAGACTGGTGTACATCTTTAGTGTGAGACAGGATGCAGTCTCAGAATTGTGATGTCATCACTTACTGTTTAAAGGGCCTCTGTTCAGTATGCTTTGCCCTTGCGTTGTCCCAGACCTGTTTGTGAGAGCTCCTGCATATTACCTGGTTGTCTGACGTCCCTCCTGGTTCCTGATCCTTGGCTTGTTCCTGACTCTGCTGTTCTCCTTGTTCCTGATTCCGGTTCATCGGACTACTCACTTTGGCTCCTGACTTGGCTCGTCTGACTACCAGCTCTGGTTTTGATTCCTGGCTTGTTATTTGACTTGTGGACTTTTTATTATTTTTTGTTATTAATAAAGGTGTGATTATTTTTGCACTTCTCGTCTCAGTCTGATTCCTGGCACCCTGACATTACACAAGGGCCAAGAATCCTAATGGTGCTAATAATCCACCTTTACCTGCCATAATTTCCAGGATGGATGAACAGGATCACTGCTTGGATCAATTTGCACTAGCCCTACAAACCCTGCTGACTCGCACTGCACATTTGGACCAGTGTCCCACAAGTTATGGCTGCTCCTGTTTCCGCTGCTCCTACCAGGAGCATGTCCGGTTCTGCACCTCTACCTCAGCGTTATGGAGGCGATCCTAATCAGTGCAGAGGGTTTTTGAACCAGGTGGACATTTACTTTGAGATGTTACCTCAGACGTTTCCCTCTGACAGAGCTAAGGTGGGATTTCTTATCTTGTTACTCTCTGACACAGCGCTTGCATGGACTAATCCCTACCTGTGATTTCAAATTACCCTGAATTTGTGGCCTCCTTTCGAAGGGTATTTGATGTTTTTCTCGCTCACTCTTCTTCTGCTGCTAAACAACACATGCCAATTCATCACGGTATAAGATCTGTTGCTCAGTATGCCATTGAGTTCCGTATGCTTGCCGCAGAGGTAGGTTGGAACAATGAAGCCCTTGTTGCCGCCTTCTTTCATGGGCTCTCTGATGCAATTAAAGACGAAATTGCTGCCAGAGATTTACCAAAAGATCTTGAGGTGGAAGCCTCCTATTCCATTGTCTCCTATGTGTTCATTCCCACATATGCCTCCCTCTCCTCCCATGCCTCCTGGTCCCGAGTCACCAGGTACTGCTGAGCTGATGCAGTTGGGATTCACGCGTCTCTCCATGGTGGAGAGGGCCTTTAGGAGGAGGGAGGGGCTCTGCCTCTATTATGGGTTACAGGGCCACCTTTTGAAGTCTTGTCCTACATGGCCAGGAAACGCTCTCACATAAGGTACTGTCGGGGGCAGACCTTGGGTTTATCCTCGTCCCCAGAACCGCTAAAGGAGAAACCTTTGGTTAAGGTTGTCCTCTCCTGGGTGGACTCCTCCATAGTCACCCAGGCTCTTGTTGTATCAAAGCCCTCCATTCCTGATTTGCCCTGGTCCGTTCCACTTGCTATTGAGGCCATTGATGACAGGCCCCTTCAGCCCGCACTTGTTACTCACGAAACTGCTCCGTTATCCATGGCTGTTGGGGCTCTCCATTTTGAAAACCTCCAGTTCCAGGTGATAAACTCTCCACATTTTCCGGTTGTTCTGGGTTATCCCTGGCTCCAAAAGCACAATCCCAGTCTCGAAAATTTGTCGTGGTCTCCGCAATCTATTTCCACTTGTCTTCAGAAACCAGTTAAAGTCTTGTGCACTTCTTCGGTATCTCAATTGCCAGAGGAGTACCGAGAGTTCCTAGACGGTTTTGACAAGGTGCGTGCCGGTATGTTGCCTCCTCTTACGATTGTGCCATACACCTGCAACCCGGAGCCATTCCTTCTGGGGGCTGGGTTTACCCTCTGTCTGTTGAGGAGAATTGTGCTATGGAGGAGTATTTTGCCAATGCTCTGTCGCGGGGGATCATCCGCAAATCCTGCTCTCTTGCAGGGGCTGGCTTCTTCTTTGTGAAGAAAAAGGGTGGGGAGTTAAGACCATGCATTGATTATAGGGGTCTTAATCATCTTACCATTAAGAATGCTTACCCTATTCCGCTCATTACAGAACTCTTTGACCGCCTCAAGGGAGCGATGGTCTTTACTAAACTTAATTTGAGAGGAGCGTACAATCTGGTTAGGATCATGGATGGCCACAAATGGAAAATAGCATTTAACACCAGGAGTGGGCATTATGAGTATCTTGTAATGCCCTTTGGCCTATGTAATGCTCCTGCTGTTTTCCAGGAATTTATTAATGATGTCCTATGAGATATGTTGCAACAGTGTGTTGTGGTGTACTTGGACGACATCCTCATACACAAACCCACACTTGAGGCTCATCGTTCTGATGTTACACGGGTTCTTCAGAGACTACGTGAGAACGGCCTGTTATGTAAACTCGAGAAATGTGAGTTCCATCAGACTCAAGTAACCTTATTATTAGGTTATGCTATCTCCGTTGCAGGGTTCTCCATGGATCCTGACAAGTTATCTGCAGTTCTGCAGTGGCCTCACCCAGTTGGTCTTCGGTCTATTCAACGTTTTTTGTGGTTCGCCAATTACTATAGAAAGTTGATTAAAAACTTTTCTTCCTTGGTCAAACCTATCACAGACATGACCCATGAAGAGAATGATCCACTCCATTGGTCACCTACTGCCATTAAGGCCTTTGATAGTCTTTGCTGCTGCTCCAGTTCTGGCTCATCCTAACCCTGTCCTGCCTTTCGTTCTTGAGGTCGATGCGTCTGAGACTGGAGGAGGTGCCCTCTTGTCTCAACGTCCTACGCCTGACGGTTCCTTGCATCCGTGTGGTTTCTTCTCTAAGAAATTGTCTCCAGCGAAGTGCAATTATGAAATTGGCCACAGGGAATTACTGGCCATAATTTTGGCACTCAAGGAATGGAGGTATCTTCTCGAGGGTACTAGCGTGCCAGTGCTCAGTCTTACTGACCACAAGAATTTAACTTATCAATCTGAAGCAAAACGTTTGTCGCCCCGACAGGCCAGATGGGCGCTATTTTTGTCTTGGTTTAATTATGTGGTCTCCTACCTGCCTGGTAGTAAGAATTTTCCCCTCTGTCCAAGGAGGAGTCTGAACCTACTCAAGTTATACCTCCTGACCATATTTTGGCTACCATACGTACTAATACGTACTAACGTACTAATTTGACTTCTCCCTTGGGGGAGGAGATCCTGGCTACACAAACCAATGCACCTCCTGAGAAACCTAGTGTTTTGTTCCTGAGAATCTTCGAACTAAACTTTTGCACACTTACCACAATCCTAAAGCCACAGGTCACCCAGGCAAGAACCAAATGATTTAGTCTGTCACTTGACAATTCTGGTGGTCAGGTCTTCGTTCTGATGTTGCTGTGTATATTGCCTCCTGCTCAGTTTGTGCACAGAATAATACTCCTCGACGTTTTCCTGTGGGTCTTCTTCAACCTATTGCTAATGGTGAGCATCCTTGGACACATCTTTCCATGGACTTCATTGTCGAGCTCCCTGTTTCCAATGGCAATACTGTTATCCTTATGGTGGTTGACCGTTTTTCTAAAATGTCACATTGCATTCCCTTGAAGAAGTTGACTACCGCTCAGGAGCTTGCTTCAATTTTTGCCCGGGAGGTCTTCCATTTACATGGGTTACCCAAGGAGATAGTGTCGGACCGGGGTAGCCAGTTTGTCTCCAGATTTTGGCGTTCCTTTTGTGCTCAAATAGGGATCCAGCTTTCCTTCTCCTCGGCATATCACACTCAATCCATTGGGGCTGTGAAACGATCTAATCAAGCTCTGGAACAGTTCCTCCATTGCTATGTCTCAGATCACCACAATAATTGGTCTGAACTGTTACCTTGGGCAGAGTTTGCTCATAATAGTGCTATTAATGCTTCCTCCAAGTTATCCCCGTTCATGGCGAATTATGGGTTTCAACCATCCTTGTTGCCCGATTCATTCATATCTCAGGGTATTCCGGCTTTGGAGGAGTATCTCCGGCAACTCTGTTCCACGTGGGTGCAGATTCAGGATTGCCTTCATCCTTCTATGCAGCTCCAAAAGTTCCAGGCTGATCATAGGCGTCTGCCGGCGCCTTCCTACCAGGTTGGTGAGAGAGTTTGGCTGTCCTCCCACAACTTGAATCTTTGTGTGCCTTCCAATAAACTGGCTCCTCGTTATGTTGGTCCTTTTCGAATACTCAGACGGGTCAATTCTGTGGCCTACGCTCTTGACCTTCCTCCTGCAATGCGCATCTCCAATGTTTTTCATGTCTCCCTCTTGAAACCATTGGTTTGTAATCGGTTTACCACTGTGATGCCTCGTCCCTGTCCTATCTTTGTTGACAACCATGAGGAGTATGAGGTCAGCAGCATTATTGACTCTCGTATGTCCAGGGGCCGCGTACAGTATTTGGTTCACTGGAGGGGCTACGGTCCAGAGGTGCGTTCTTGGCTTCTCTCCTCTGATGTTCATGCCCCTGCCCTCCTCCGTGCCTTCCATGCCCATTTCCCCAATAAGCCTTTTGTCCTCCCGCGGGGGAGGGGTCGTTGAGGGGAGGTTACTGTCAGGGTTTTTTCCTGTTTTGTTTGCCATTTGCTGCTGGCAGCCATTTTACTCACCTCTCTTGCTGACTCTGGTGCATACTGTGTGATGCTGCTCAATTTCTGCACTTCCTTTTATGGCCAGACTGGTGTACATCATCAGTGTGAGACAGTATGCAGTCTCAGAATTGTGATGTCATCACTTACTATTTGAAGGGCCTCTGTATGCTTTGCCCTTTCATTGTCTCAGATCTGTTTGTGAGAGCTCCTGTGTATTACCTGGCTGTCTGACGTCCCTCCTGGTTCCTGATCCTTGGCTTGTTCCTGACTCTGCTGTTCTCCTTGTTCCTGATTCCAGCTCGTCTGACTACTCGCTTTGGCTCCTGACTTGGCTCATCTGACTACCAGCTCTGGTTTTGATTCCTGGCTTGTTATTTGACTTGTGGACTTTTTATTATTTTTTGTTATTAATAAAGGTGTGATTATTTTTGCACTTCTCGTCTCAGTCTGATTCCTGGCACCCAGACACTTAATTCCGATTGGCTGATAGAATTCTATCAGCCAACTGGAATCTAAGGGACGCCATCTTATTCATTTGGAATATTCATTCCGAAGAAGCCGTCATTTGAAGAGGATGCTCTACGCCGGATGTCTTGAAGATGAAGCCGCTCTGTGTCGGAAGGATGAAGATAGAAGATGCAGTCTGGATGAAGACTTCTGCCCGTCTGGAGGACCACTTCTGCCCGTCTGGAGGACCACTTCTGCTGGCTTCGTTAAGGACCTCTTGACACTAGGATGAAGACTTCTTCCGGTAAGTGAATCTTCGGGGTTAGTGTTAGGATTTTTTAAGGGTGTATTGGGTGGGTTTATTTTTTTAGGTTAGGGCTTTGGGCAGCTATAGAGCTAAATGGGGGGGGTTGTTTGTATTTTTTTTTTACAGGTAAAGAGCTGATTTCTTTGGGGCAATGCCCAGCAAAAGGCCCTTTTAAGGGCTATTGGTAGTTTAGTTTAGGCTAGGGTTTTTTTCTATTTTGGGTGGGCTTTTTTTATTTTGATAGGGCTCATAGATTAGGTGTAATTAGTTTAAAGATCTGTAATTTGCTTTTTATTTTCTGTAATTTAGTGGTTTTTTTTTGTTATTTAGCTAATTTAATTTAATTTATTTAATTGTATTTCATTTAGGTAAGTTATTTAATTGTAGTGTAGTGTTTGGTGTTATTGTAACATAGGTTAGGTTTTATTTTACAGGTAAATTTGTATTTATTTTAGCTAGGTAGTTATTAAATAGTTAATAACTATTTAATAACTATCCTACCTAGTTAAAATAAATACAAACTTGCCTGTAAAATAAAAATAAACCCTACGTTAGTTACAATGTAACTATTAGTTATATTGTAGCTAGCTTAGGGTTTATTTTATAGGTAAGTATTTAGTTTTAAATAGGAATAATTTAGTTATTAATAGTAATTTTATTTAGATTTATTTAAATTTTATTTAAGTTAGGGGGTGTTAGGGTTAGGGTTAGACTTAGGTTTAAAGGGTTAATACATTTAGAATAGTGGCGGCGACGTTGGGGACGGCAGATTAGGGGTTAATAAATGTAGGTAGGTGGCGGCGATGTTGGGGGCAGCAGATAAGGGGTTAATAAATATAAAGTAGGTTGCAGCGATGTCCAGAGCGGACAATTAGCGGTTAATAAGTATAATGTAGGTGGCGGCGATGTTAGGGGTGGCATATTAGGAGTTAATAATATTTAATTAGTGTTTGCGAGGCGGGAGTGCGGCGGTTTAGGGGTTAATATGTTTATTATAGTGGCGGTGATGTCCGGAGCAGCAGATTAGGGGTTAATATTTTTATTATAGTGTTTGCGATGTGGGAGGGCCTCGGTTTAAGGGTTAATAGGTAGTGATGTCGCAAACTGAAAAATTTCCGTTCGCGAACAGCAAACACAAACGTCCGCAACTGTTCGCGAACGGGCGCATCGGGCGAACCGCCATTGACTTCAATAGGCAGGCGAATTTTAAAACCCACAGGGACTCTTTCTGGCCACAATAGTGATGGAAAAGTTGTTTCAAGGGTACTAACACCTGGACTGTGGCATGCCGGAGGGGGATCCATGGCAAAACTCCCACGTAAAATTACATAGTTGATGCAGAGTCTGGTTTTAATCCATAAAGGGCATAAATCACCTAACATTCCTAAATTGTTTGGAATAACGTGCTTTAAAACATCAGGTATGATGTTGTATCGATCAGGTAGTGTAAGGGTTACGCCCACTTCACAGTGACAGACCAAACTCCACGTTTAACGCACCGCAAACAACCGCAAACAGTCCATTTGCACAACCATGAGATAGATAGATACATAGATTAGATAGATAGATCAATAGATGCAATATACATTTGATCGATACGATAGAGAGATAGATAGATTTGATAGATAAATAGATAGATTTGATAGATAGATAATTTCCCAGACAGAGAATTACATGACGTGCGGACTGGGACCCATGGTAAGGTTCCCAGAGGCAGTTGCGGCGCCAGGGGACGTATATATGGCATGGATTTTAGGAACCGGGAGATGGAAAAAGATGCTTGGTCGGTCCTCCTACTTCAAATTTGGGGCACTGCGCGTGCAATCTACTGTGCCACCAGATATGAGTGGAGTGTTAAGTAGTACTATTCTGATCAGTTTAATACCTGTTACGCTCCCTATCAGGGGACGTGTATATGGCATGGATTTTAGGAACCGGGAGATGGAAAAAGATGCTTGGTAGGTCCTCCTACTTCAAATTTGGGGCACTGCGTGTGCAATCATGGCCGGACTTTTAGCCGACGGACATTTGGCCGATGGACATTTGGCCAACGGACATTTGGCCGAAACACAAGTGGCTGTCACAAAACAGTCCGGCCACGAGATAGATAGATTTGATAGATAGAGAGAAACATAGATTAGATAGATAGATCAATAGATGCAATATACATTTGATAGATACGATAGATAGATAGATTTGATAGATAAATAGATAGATTTGATAGATATATAATTTCCCAGACAGAGAATTACAAGACGTGTGGTCTGTGACCCATGGTAAGGTTCCCAGAGGCAGTTGCGGTGCCAAGGGACGTGTATATGGCATGGATTTTAGCAACCGGGAGATGGAAAAAGATGCTTGGTTGGTCCTCCTACTTCAAATTTGGGGCACTGCGCGTGCAATCTACTGTGCCACCAGATATGAGTGGTGTGTTAAGAAGTACTATTCTGATCAGTTTAATACCTGTTATACCCCCTATCAGGGGACGTGTATATGGCATGGATTTTAGGAACCGGGAGATGGAAAAAGATGCTTGGTCGGTCCTCCTACTTCAAATTTGGGGCACTGCGTGTGCAATCATGGCCAGACTTTTAGCTGACGAACATTTGGCCGATGGACATTTGGCTGAAACACAAGTGGCTGTCACAAAACAGTCCGGCCACGAGATAGATTTGATAGATAGATACATAGATCAATAGATGCAATATACATTTGATAGATACGATAGATAGATAGATTTGATAGATAAATAGATAGATTTGATAGATATATAATTTCCCAGACAGAGAATTACAAGACGTGCTGTCTGAGACCCATGGTAAGGTTCCCAGAGGCAGTTGCAGCGCCAGGGGACGTGTATATGGCATGGATTTTAGGAACTGGGAGATGGAAAAAGATGCTTATTCGGTCCTCCTACTTCAAATTTGGGGCACTGCGCGTGCAATCTACTGTACCACCAGATATGAGTAGTGTGTTAAGTAGTACTATTCTGATCAGTTTAATACCTGTTACGGCCCCTATCAGGGGACGTGTATATGGCATGGATTTTAGGAACCGAGAGATGGAAAAAGATGCTTGGTCGGTCCTCCTACTTCAAATTTGGGGCACTGCGCGTGCAATCATGGCCGGACTTTTAGCCGACGGACATTTGACCGAAACACAAGTGGCTGTCACAAAACAGTCCGGCCACAAGATAGATAGATTTGATAGATAGATACATAGATTAGATAGATAGATCAATAGATGCAATATACATTTGATAGATATGATAGATAGATAGATAGATAGATAGATAGATAGATAGATTTGATAGATAAATAGATAGATTTGATAGATATATAATTTCCCAGACAGAGAATTACAAGACGTGTGGTCTGACACCCATGGTAAGGTTCCCAGAGGCAGTTGCGGCACCAGGGGACGTGTATATGGCATGGATTTTAGGAACCGGGAGATGGAAAAAGATGCTTGGTCGGTCCTCCTACTTCAAATTTGGGGCACTGCGCGTGCAATCTACTGTGCCACCAGATATGAGTGGTGTGTTAAGTATTACTATTCTGATCAGTTTAATACCTGTTACGCCCCCTATCAGGGGACGTGTATATGGCATGGATTTTAGGAACCGGGAGATGGAAAAAGATGCTTGGTCGGTCCTCCTACTTCAAATTTGGGGCACTGCGTGTGCAATCATGGCCGGACTTTTAGCCGACGGACATTTGGCCGATGGACATTTGGCCGAAACACAAGTGGCTGTCACAAAACAGTCCGGCCACGAGATAGATTTGATAGAAAGATACATAGATTAGATAAATAGATCAATAGATGCAATATACATTTGATAGATACGATAGATAGATTTGATAGATAAATAGATAGATTTGATAGATATATAATTTCCCAGACAGAGAATTACAAGACGTGCGGTCTGGGACCCATGGTAAGGTTCCCAGAGGCAGTTGCGGCGCCAGGGGACGCGTATATGGCATGGATTTTAGGAACCGGGAGATGGAAAAGATGCTTGGTCGGTTCTTCTACTTCAAATTTGGGGCACTGCACGTGCAATCTACTGTGCCATCAGATAGGAGTGGTGTGTAAAGTAGTACTATTCCTATCAGTTTAATCCCTGTTACGTGCCTTTTTTTTGGTTTGGTTTTTGAAGCCACAGTGAAGCACCAGAGGCCAGAAAAATTTGGCATGTACACATGCCTGAAAAATTAGGTATTGTTGCAGCCGCTGCTGTAGCAGCAGCCAGAAAAATTTATGTTTGTTTCCCAGGCAGAAAGTGCCCTAAAACTTTGTGGCTTGAACCCTAGTTGGTGGCGGATAAGTCACGCAAGTAATCCGGCATTCGAAGATAAAATACAGCAGCGTGTGGACCATTTTTAGCCCAAGGCAGCTCATCTCATCATGCCTTTTTTACTCGAATGTATCGCCCAATGTCAGTCCCTTCGGGATCCATCCCTCATTCATCTTAATAAAGGTGAGGTAATCTAGACTTTTTTGACCTAGGCGACTTCTTTTCTCAGTGACAATACCTCCTGCTGGCTGACCCCGGGTGCCGATGCATGCTGTCTGACTGTGCCACTAGCTCCTTGCGACGACCTCCCCCTGCTTCCAACTCTTCTCCTCCTCCTCCTCCTCTCTGTCTCCCCATCTGAACTTTCCCCCTGTTCTTCTTCTCTTCTAGCGGGCAAATCAACAAAGGAAGCAGCAGCGGGTACAACATCATCACAGCGTACGTCCATGTCTGTAATGCTGCCTGACTGAGACATATCACTGTTATCTACATCCTCTGTCAATGATGGTTGCGCATCACTCATTTCTTCCAACTGCTGTGTAAATAACTCCTCTGACAGATCAAGTGAAGCGGCTGTGGTGCTAGTGTTGGTGGTGGTGGCAGGCGGGCAAGTGGTAACTTGAGAGGTGCCTGAAGATAAGCTGGAGGAGGATGGTGCGTCAAGGTTCGGAGCGGAAGCTATAGAAGATTGGGTGTCTTGTGTTAAAAAGTTAACTATGTGCTCCTCAGAACTTTTCGAGTTCATGGTACGTGGCCTCTGAACACTGGGCATTATTCTATGGCCAAAGGGAATCACAGCACCACGACCACGGCGGCACCTGCGGGGTGGCCTGCCTCTGCCTGTCATTTTTTTTTAAATGTACACTTACACTACTATTAAACAAGATATGAGTGGTGGCACTGGGCAAGTGGGCACAGTATACGCTGTGAGCCTGACACAAAAAAGCAGACATGTTTCACAGTCCAAAAAGTTTTTATTTTTTTAAATGTACACTTACACTACTATTAAACAAGATATAAGTGGTGGCACTGGGCAAGTGCGCACAGTATACGCTGTGAGCCTGACACAAAAAAGCAGACTGATGTTTCACAGTCCAAAAAGTTTTTATTTTTTTAAATGTACACTTACACTACTATTAAACAAGATATGAGTGGTGGCACTGGGCAGGTGGGCCCAGTATAAGCTGTGAGCCTGACACAAAAAGCAGACTGATGTTTCACAGTCCAAAAAGTTTTTTTTGTTTTAAATGTACACTTACACTACTATTAAACAAGATATGAGTGGTGGCACTGGGCAAGTGGGCACAGTATACGCTGTGAGCCTGACACAAAAAAGCAGACTGATGTTTCACAGTCCAAAAAGTTTTAATTTTTTTAAATGTACACTTACACTACTATTAAACAAGATATGAGTGGTGGCACTGGGCAGGTGGGCCCAGTATAAGCTGTGAGCCTGACACAATAAAGCAGACTGATGTTTCACAGTCCAAAAAGTTTTTTTTGTTTTTAAATGTACACTTACACTACTATTAAACAAGATATGAGTGGTGGCACTGGGCAAGTGGGCACAGTATACGCTGTGAGCCTGACACAAAAAAGCAGACTGATGTTTCACAGTCAAAAAAGTTTTTTTTTTTTTTTTTAAATTTACACTACTTTTCACCAGATATTAGTGGTGGCACTGGGCAAATGGGCACAGTATACAATGTGAGCCTGGCACACACACTGGCAGGCAACTGCAATTAGATTACACTAGCAGACTGATGTTTCACAGTCAAAAAAGTTTTTTTTTTTTAAATTTACACTACTGTTACACCAGATATGAGTGGTGGCACTGGGCAAGTGGGCCTGGCACACACGCTGGCAGGCAGGCAACTGCAATTAGATTACACTAGCAGACTGATTTTTCATGGTCAAAAAAGTTTTTTTTTACTGTTACACCAGATATGAGTGGTGGCACTGGGAAAGTGGGCCTGGCACACACACTGGCAGGCAGGCAACTGCAATTAGATTACTCAAGCAGACTGATGTTTCACAGTCAAAAAAGTTTTTTTTTTTTTTAAATTTACGCTACTGTTACACTAGATATGAGTGGTGGCACTGGACAAGTGGGCATAGTATACGATGTGAGCCTGTGCAATTAGATTACACTAGCAGACTGATGTTTCACAGTCAAAAAAGTTTTTTTTTTTTTTAATTTACACTACTGTTACACCAGATATAAGTGGTGGCACTGGGCAAGTGGGCACAGTATACACTGTGAGCCTGGCACACATGCTGGCAGGCAGGCAACTGCAATTAGATTACACTAGCAGACTGATGTTTCACAGTCCAAAAAGTTTTTTTTTTTTAAATTTACACTACTGTTACACCAGATATGAGTGGTGGCACTGGGCAAGTGGGTCTGGCACACACGCTGGCAGGCAGGCAACTGCAATTAGATTACACAAGCAGACTGATGTTTCACAGTCATAAAAGTTTTTTATTTTTTTTATTTACACTACTGTTACAACAGATATGAGTGGTGGCACTGGGCAAGTGGGCCTGGCACACACGCTGGCAGGCAGACAACTGCATTTAGATTACACAAGCAGACTGATGTTTCACAGTCAAAAAAGTTTTTTTTAAATTTACACTACTGTTACACCAGATATGAGTGGTGACACTGGGCAAGTGGGCCTGGCACACACGCTGGCAGGCAGGCAGGCAGGCAACTGCAATTAGAATACACTAGCAGACTGATGTTTCACAGTCAAAAAAGTTTTTATTTTTTTAAATTTACACTACTGTTACACCAGATATGAGTGGTGGCACTGGGCAAGTGGTCCTGGCACACACGCTGGCAGGCAGGCAACTGCAATTAGATTACACAAGCAGACTGATGTTTCACAGTCAAAAAAGTTTTTTTTTTAAATTTACACTACTGTTACAACAGATATGAGTGGTGGCACTGGGCAAGTGGGCACAGTATACACTGTGAGCCTGGCACACACGCTGGCAGGCAACTGCAATTAGATTACACAAACAGACTGATGTTTCACAGTCAAAAAAGTTTTTTTTTTAAATTTACACTACTGTTACACCATATATGAGTGGTGGCACTGGGCAAGTGGGCCTGGCACACACGCTGGCAGACAGGCAACTGCAATTAGATTACACTAGCAGACTGATGTTTCACAGTCAAAAAAGTTTTGTTCTTTTAAATTTACACTACTGTTACACCAGATATGAGTGGTGGCACTGGGCAAGTGGCTTGGCAGGCAAGCAACTGCAATTAGATTACACAGGAAAAAAAAAAAAAAAAAAATGATGTTCTAGCCCTAAAAAGGGCTTTTTGGGGTGCTGTCCTTATAGCAGAGATCAGATGAGTCCTTCAGGACTGTAGTGGACACTGAATACACTAGCCTAGCTATCAATTTCCCTATAAAATCACCAGCAGCTACACTGTCCCTCCTCTCACTAACAATGCAGCTTCCGAATGAATCTAAAATGGCTGCTGTCCAGGAGCTGGGGGGGGTCTGGGAGGGAGTATCTGCTGCTGATTGGCTGGAATGTGTCTGCAGACTGTGAGATACAGGGTCAAAGATTACTCAATGATGACGAATAGGGGGCGGATCGAACATGCTATGTTCGCTGGGAACTATTCACCGGCGAACAATTCATGACATCACTATTAATAGGTAGTTTATGGGTGTTAGTGTACTTTTTAGCACTTTAGTTATGAGTTTTATGCTACGGAGTTGTAGTGTAAAACTCATAACTACTGACTTTAAAATGCGTACGAATCTTGGCGGTAGAGGGTGTACCACTCACTTTTTGGCCTCCCTGGACAAACTCGTAATACCGGCTCTATGGAAGTCCCATATAAAAAAGGGTTTACAAACTTTACGTAAGTCGGTTTGCGGTAAGGCCAAACAAGTGTGCGATACACCTATACCTGCAAGACTCATAATAGCAGCGGGCATAAAAAAGCAGTGTTAGGACCTGTTAACGCTGCTTTTTTACCTTAACGCACAACTCGTAATCTAGCCGATTGATATTTCCCTAAGAACATAAGTAAAACTATTCCTATAAATAGGACAACAATAAATATTATGTATTACAATTTATTTCTACATTGAAACACTTGCATTGTTTCCAAGTTTTAAAGGGCCAGTAACCCCACCAAATAATGTTATATAATTCTGCACATAGTGCAGAATTATATAACATTAGCATATCTATGCTAACAATAGCATATCTATGCTAACAATAGCATATCTATTTTTCAGAACGCCGCTCCTGGCTCTACTGAGCGGGTCTGTTTTTTACCTAAGCGCTTCGGCACACTGTCTAGTCAAAGCACACCCGATCGTGACATTAAACTGAATGTAGCTCACTCCCGCTACCAGACCAGGAGCAGCGTTTAGAAAAATAAATTTTCGTAGGTAAATACTCTGCTTTAGAAACCTGGCGCAAGGCTAATGTTATATAATTCTGCACTGTTTGCAGAATTATATAACATTATTTGGTGGGGTTACTGGCCCTTTAATATTTCAATGGGAACCAGGCCTCAAAAACCTCCTTTTTCCTCTTTTACACCTCGTTGACCTGGGTGTAATTTTTCTCAATGTATCTACAGCCTACGACAGTGTATTAATGGTTTGCACTTTCATTGGAAACCTCGAATAAGTTATCGCTTAACGGCTTCTAATACTTTCTATGGGTTGCAAAAAAAATTGGCAGCCAGTATAATGTACCAGTGGAAGCAGTCGATAAACAAAATTGCTTCCGACAGCATATTTACCAATTTGCGACCTCGCACAAACCAAATTATGGCTCAATGAAGGCAAGCCCTTTGTGTTTGCCTCTACCCCAGGAGGTCTGTTAAAGAATAAACTGCTAGATTCAACCTTCCCAGATCCAAAATTCTAACCACCTCCCTCTTTGGGCTACATCTGTTCTTTCATGTTCATGCCGTAAATTATTGCCATTGACAAACCAGGTGTCCACCTCTTAGATGGCTGTCCTGCATTATAGAGAGAAAATCAGGTTTTTTTAAACATGTATAATTTTTCTTATTTTTAAAGAACATTGCTCTGATTTTCAGACTCCTAACCAAGCCCCAAAGTTTTATTTGAATACCGTCAGCTACCTTCTGCAGCTTGCTCCTGTTTGTGTAAAGGGTCTTTTCATATGCAAAAGAAGGGGGAGGGTGGGGGTGTCTTATTTCCCACTTGCAGTGGGCTTTCCAACTACCTTTTCAACAGAGCTAAACTGAAAGCTTCTAAGTAAGTTTTTAAACTGTTTTATACTGGATTTTTATATCAGTATCTGTGCATCTTATTCTTTATAGTAGTCTCTATTACATGCAGTTATATGAAAATGAGTGTATACTGTCCCTTTAAAGTGACATTACACTGAAAATGAACTCCACTTTAACATGATCAATTTTACCTGCTGAAGTATTTTAAATATTTTACTAATTCATAATTAACCTTTTAACTGTAATTTAATTTGCATCCATGATGCTTTTACTTACTATTTGAAAGTAAAACTAATCGGACATATTTTCCCCTCTTTTCGCATTTGTTTTGTATCCTCCTTTCACCAGGACTGCTAAGCCTTTTCATATGAGGGCCACAATGGAATTTCCCTCGCTCGCTTGCTACTAAAATATACTTTAATCCAAACAAACACTTTATCTAAACAAACTCTAAATGTAAAATTCTTTGCCAAGAAATGTGTCACAAATCTACATATAAACAAAGACCAAGAAATATATAGATGAGATCTACAAAGAGAGTACAGGATGGTAATTGCAGAGAAAACGTGAACTTTGTTGCTAATAGGTTGAGCAGTGATAGAGTGGTTATAACAGTGAGAAGCCATATTGTGGCACCTTGATCTTAGGGAAGAAACTCTGTATTGGACTATGGTTAGATATAAGGCTTGTTTTAAAGAAATATTCCAACAGCACGTTAAAGGTGTGAAAACTTTTACCCAATCAGCATGTTTTAAAACCAACTTTGATAAAGCCCAATCGGGCGAAACGCGTCAGGTATATGTATTTTAAACTAGCCCAGTACCGCTAAATCATGTGGAGCATAGGGTTACCGCAATCATAGAGCTAATCATAGATATTTGACCTATCTGGTCAGGGTACCGAATAGGGACCTTTACATGGTGTTAATAGTTTAAAAAAACCTTTCTTACCATATATGTAAAAATGAGTTATAACCATATAGCCTGGGTTGTGCCAGACTTTATTTCTTTAATAGTTAACTAAGTCTTTTAATAATTATACGCTACGCCGCAGATACTGTTATAGTAACTTATAGTATACACAATAACAAGTTATACTCATTCAGTCAGTGTTATGCCAGACTTTATTTTATCAATTGCTAACTAAGTCTTTCAATAACTATACGCTACGTCGTGGATATTGTTATAGTAACTGGGTTGTGCCAGTTTTAACTTAAACTACCTAACTGGTGTGTGAATGAGCGTGTATTGTAAGACCTTACAGACGTATGAGTGTGATTGATACTGCCCGATAGCCACAGCATTTGCTGTACCACACAGCGCTCAAACCGAAACAAATATATCAACCTGCAACATAGTTGCGAATTAAACAAAAACTGCCAGATAATCATTACTTATATAACCTGGGTTGTACCAGATTAGATTTACTTTAATTGTTAAATCGAATTTTGAGAATGAATGTGTGTTCCAATGGAGATTCATATTATAAATTAATGGACTATTAACTCTATACATATAATCTGGGATGTGCTAGACCGAGCTTTAACTTTAAATACAGCTTTCAGAGCTTTCGAAATTAATAGATATTGTACCACGGATATTGAACTTAAACGAAATCATAGAAAGCATTTATTGAAAGTGGGTTGTGCCAAATTTAACTAGAGCTATAAAACCCAGCATATGAATGAATATGTATGAGAAGAATGTTACAAACTAATGACTGATAATTGTAATACTTGTGAATCATAACATTGGCTGTGCCAAAGGGCACATAATTCGAATTACCACACACTGGCCCAGAATAATCTTGGGCACTGTGAATAAACTTTGGGACATTTGTCAATTAATAAAATCTGGGAGGCGCCGGGATAGCAGATTTAGTTTTCTATGTAACATATGCCTAAAATTTATGAAGGTGGATTAAGATAAGCCATAGTAACTTTGCAGCAATAGCTGTACGGACCAATCAGGGTCATATTATCTAATAACTTTAAGTGAACTTAAGTGGCCAGATCTGCGGTCTGGGCTACACAGAACTAGGCTTATTGTGACAATAACTGTATTCCAATTTTTAGGAATATATACCTAATGAAATATTGAAACCTAAGTAGCACCAAGCACGCACACATTGCTATTTATACAAGTATATAGGCTAAAATTATAGCCCAGGTTATAACTGATCAAATCCTCGTTTTTGTGAATATTCAATTCACTAGTACCCCTATTCGTGGATAATCATTATTAATATACAATACTCATTACTCTGCTATCACCCATTATATTGAATGATGATAGCATAAGTTTATAAAGCTGAGAGTACACAACCTTAATCAGAATTTATACATGAGCTCTACTATTCAGATTAACACTATGATGGTAACCATTACCGAGTTGATTTATTGAACTATTTAGATCACTATTACTAGTGAATTTATTCAGGCCGAATTATCATAAATTGTGATCTAACGTGAAACTCATTATACTGATTTGGGCACTGGAGCAAATTTTAATCGTGTATGTATTAACCAAACAATTTTGGTTTTTTAATTTTAATACCAATAAAAGTTATATTTTAATATCCTGTTGAGGAATCCCAACCTTTAGTTCAGACCTAGAGTGCTGTAAGTGCATACTTTGGGTAGTCTGGTATCCTCTATACCATTCTTCCTTTGTGTTCATGTTTTAAAACCAAGTACATATATATTGCATATGTAGGTGAATGCCAGTGATACTGACACATTTGTTGTGCACAGCTATGCATTTCTTGAAAGTTTTGTTATACTGTACAATGAAACTATCAAGAAATGCCAAGCTGTGCACAAAGGATGTGCGCATAAAGTTGTGTTCATAAAGTTTTATTTATAATTTACACATGTAAAGCGTACAACATGCAAAACTTGATTCACACATCCTTTATTATACCAGCAGGGAGGTGTCAATCGACGTGATCGTACTCGATCAGGTTGAATTGTGGCGATTCCTGTCCGCCTCATCAGAGCAGGCGGACAGGGTTATGGAACAGCAGTCTTTCAGAGCTTGATAGATAGGCCCCAGTGTCTTTGTGTTTGTAAAAAGCACCTAAGGGATTAAATGCCCTACATCTCCTGAGTGTCTGTTTGTAACATAACTAAGTAATAACTTAACACTTAATTTAACAGTTGAACTTCAATAACTTTGTCAATAAAACTCGACACATTAGGTGGGTGAAAGACCCGTAGGTCATATTTATTAATACCAGCAATGGGAACTGGCAATGACAGGTAATAAAAAACATGGGTGGCGGCAATCGGGGCCTTCATAACTAACTATATATAACCCCTTCTAGAAAAATGGTCAAGGGACACTGCTGCAGACCACGAGGCGGAGATACTCAATGCAGCTTTGAAATGTAGGGGGTTCTTGGCCCGTTAATAACCAGCCAGAGCATGCCCAAGCATGCCTAGCCTGTGGCATCACCCTGACTGCAATGGCTGTAATTCAAACCTCCTTCCCGCCTGCAGCCGTGATCCTGACCACCCGCTAGAGTAGGGTGCCAACGTTAGAAACTCCAAACCAGTAGGTCCAGCCTTGCCTTGATGAACAGCATGTCAATAACTGGGGAGCTCAAGTTACCGTCCTTAGACTTAAGGAAGTAGTTTGAGTAACCCTCTTCCCGCCTCAGACACCTAGTCTCATTTAGAGACACTAACATAGAACGATTGCTGCCTTTTTTTAACAAATATAACAATTGCAAATCATAACAATGCATAACAGGGATGGGAGGGTGGGGAAAGAGCTTCCAGTGATCCACAGGAACAAAGAGGAAGTGGACTCCCTGCACATCTCATATATAAGGTTAGTAAACCCCTCCCAACACAATGCAACATTGTAACAAATACACACACAGCAGCAGCACTCACTCAACCAGGCCTTAACCCTTAGCTATGCTCTGGGCTAATTGCCCTGCACTTTCTTAATGGATTAAAAGCCCTACTTCTCCTGAGTGTCTGTTTGTAACTAAGTAATAACTTAACACTTAATTTAACAGTTGAACTTCAATAACTTTGTCAATAAAACTCGACACATTAGGTGGGTGAAAGACCCGTGGTTCGTATTTATTAATACCAGCAATGGGAACTGGCAATGACAGGTAATAAAAAACAAGGGTGGCGGCAATCGGGGCCTACATAACTAAATATATATAACCCCTTTTAGAAAAATGGCCAAGGGTCACTGCTGCAGACCACAAGGCAGAGATACTCAACGCAGCTTTGAAATGTAGAGGGTTCTTGGCCCGTTAATAACCAGCCAGAGCACGCCCAAGCATACTGAGCCTGTGACATCACCCTGACTGCAATGGCCGTCATTCAAACCTCCTTCGACCCTGCAGCCGTGATCCTGACCACCCGCAACAAGAGACAGACCTGCAAATTAAATGGTCCAGACTCTTGCTGCCACCCCTACACCCTTAGGAGTAACACCTGCCTGATGTTCGGAAGGAACAGATCTACTCCTGCCGGTTTTAAATGAACCCCATCCTGCCTATATAAAACCTTATGGGCTGCTGAGATGATCCCATGCTTGATAACAAAACCCTCGAGGTCCCCAACCTGCTTCCTCAGGTCCCTATTTATCTTTTTTCAGACCTGGAAAGCCGCTTTATGGCACACTATGTGCTTCCACCTCAATCTAGGGATCTCATTCGACCACCGATTCGCACACCTGGAAACCAGAGTCTGAACTGCCGCAGATCTGCCTGCATTGCCCAGATTAAATCTAATGTGGGGATGGCCCCCACGTCATTGCTGCCAGCATGTAAGATTAAAATGTGGGGTTTTCCCCACCTTCATGCAGCATCCTGTAACAATGCAGGCAGATCTGCCCAGGACAAACCCCTGAGCCCTAGCCAATGCAACACAGCCTTGGACGATGGAAATTCCAGCTGCTGTCCTCCCGGCATGGCGGCAGCTCGAATTGCAGCCCAGTGCACGCATGAATGGCCAATGATCCACACCCATACAGGACCTGGACGTATGCCTGAAACAAAGAAACAAGAGTTAGAATGCACACTTACTGGACCTGACCACAATTTGGTCAACCATGGCCAACCTCGCTTTTTGTTTACCAATGCAAGCCTAATTCCCTTGATCCCCCTCGTTATCAACCTATACACTTATGCGTACAGAGACCTGACATAAGATTTTTACCGCTGAGATCTCCAACGCCCCAAGGAGCAAATACGATCCGAGGTCCAACCCAGCTCTGCTGCCGTTGTCGCCGCCCCCACTCTGAATGAGTGGGGGGAAATACGCAACCCAATGAGACCCGCCCACTGTGCTATGCAACCTAACACCTTCCTGAACTGGTATCTGGTCAGTGGGTCTCCATTCGCATGTATAAGAAACCTAGAGGAGCCTCCTGGCCACACTTCCAGGTATGAAGAGACCAGACGTAATGGGCAACAGGTGACCCCTGGCTGCCCTGGCAGGGAAAGCCAGGCTCCCCAGCCCTCCTGATCAGTCTTAGACCTGGGGATAAAAAGAAGCACTGAAGCATCCACCACCCTAACATGATTGTGCATGACTCCCCCCGATACTGCCATCTTGGCGTGTGGGACTAGCTCCCCCACTCTCAGTGCCCCATGAAACCCCAGCCCAAAGGCCGCCCCAAAGAGCTCAGCCTCAAAAGGTGAAGAACAGACCTCTGGCAGTACCGCCAGCGATTTAACCAGCCGATCTGCTGGTTCCCTAGCATCATGCCTCGGAACCTCCATTTGGCCCCACCCCCGAATGAACTGTTTCACTAGGAAGGAGCGCGACGCATCTTGAAATGCGTACAACCTGCAAAAGAAGCCTACGGCCGAAAGCCTAGAGACCACTGCCCCTTCTTTACTTGCTTACCCCTCAGGTCAGCCAGCCACTGTAGAAGGAATCCCTGTTCACCTTTGCAAGAAGGAAACTCATGGAGGTCGCAGAAACTTACCCACTCGCACCAATACCTCATGTAGGCCTACCAGGTGTTGGGTGCTAAAGAAGCCCGCAATATGGGGGATCAGCCGCTGCAGTCCTTCGCCATCTGCCACAGAAAGGGAGGGCAAGAAAGACCATTAGGAGCCGCAGTCAGCACGGCGCCGGCCTTGAACACCTCCCACTGGAAGCGAGACAATGAGTCCATCACTATGTTCTGCACCCCGGGGACATGACGAGCCCTGAAATCAATGTTCAACTGCAGACATCTCCACAGTGCCACAGGAAGTGCACCACCACATGCGATTAAGCTAAAAGTCTGTTGATGGCAAAAACCACGCTGAGATTATCCGTCCAGAAAATCACAGCCCTGTTGCTGAAAAGGTGCCCCCACAGCTCAACTGCCACTACAATGGGAAACAGTTCCAAGAGGCAAAGGTTGCGTGTAAGCCCTAGGCCCGCCCACTCAGACAACCACGGCTCCGCACTCCATGCCCCTTCAAAGTATGCACCGTATCCGGATGCCCCTGCCGCATCCGTAAACAGATGCAAAGACTGATTGGACACTGGGTCACCCCTCCACATGCAGACACCATTAAAATCCTGTAGGAACCATTCCCAGACCTTCAAATCCGCCATGAGATCTCCCGTGATCCGGATGCGCGACAATGCTGTCTTTTGCTAAAGATCCTGCCCCGCGGGATGACTCTCCCCACGAAGTTTAGGAGACCCAGGAGCGACTGCAACTGCCTCAGGGAACATGATTGTGCTGTAGCCATAGCGCGAACTGGCATTAACATTCTAGCCACTTTCTATTTAGGCAGCCTGCATTCAATTGCCACGGAATCTATCTCTATGCCCAGAAACGTCAGGCACGTGCAAGGTCCCTCTGTTTTATCCTCGGCGAGAGGAACCCCGAACCTAGCCATCATAAACCTCATGACGTTCATCAAGGAGGCACATTCCCCTGAATTGGCAGACCCCACTAGAAGGAAATCATCCAAATAGTGTGTGATCTTGTTACTTCCCGCCGCTTTATGTCCAATGTCCAAAATTGGACTCTATATCCAATTGAGCCATCAAGGCTCCGGGCCCCCTTTCCCTCACTATAGCCAGCGTGTCGTCAAATGACTGGTAGTGAACCGAGCTCAAAACCTCCGGAATGGCGTCGTTCACCGACTGCCCCTTCGGGTAGGATAGATGTTGTATGAGCCAAAACTTACCCGTCCACCCACCACCTGCTTTATTTGGAGGAACCTATCTAGGCTTGAACCTACTGATAACGTTGGCAACACTCATTATGTTAGTATGAAGTGCATTGTTTTGCAGTTGTTATCTACTAAAGACAATTACCAAACAATATGTTGCAGGTTTAGCTTTAAGAAGTCTGCAGGGTGCATTTCCAGCTCTGAGAATTAGAAAATACATAATTTTCAAAATGAAAATTACATTAAAAGGAAAATAATGAAAGTATATTGCAAAAATGCTTTACTATGAATAAGAAAATATTTACTGTATATTAAAATCTCCTGGTGTTTAATGTCCCTTTAACCAAGATAAATTAATTGCTAATTAGATGCATTTTTTGCAATATGCTTTTGCCAAAAACTGTTATCACTAATTCAGTAAACCTATTCTGTACTAAGATGCATATAAGTACAATCTCCTGTTATATATTTTATTTGGGGTCAAAAATAAGATTATGGGGGATTTAATTATCTTGATATAATGAGCCTACAACTAAATGTGTTGTGTCTTTTCTATAAATACATATACTTTAGAACATGAACAGAGATACCAATCTTTGAACAACTAGTGGGTCTGTCACATTAGGAACTCTGGACCTGAGGAAGAAAAATTTGCCGGCATGGAGAAAAACCACATAAAATCTTTGGAGCTTTTCTGAGTAATTTAATATATGTGTCTATCCTTCATATCTAGAACCCTGCTTAACAGCTCTCAAGGTAACTCCCAGTGCTGATGAGATTTCTTAGATAATCTGCCCATCACAGAGATATTTAGATCAATAACTCACGGTTTCTACATTTTCCCCACTTTGAGATAGATTAGAAGTGGAGCTATGATTATTGCTCCTGCTTGAGTGCTATCTACGCTCAAATTCGGCTGTTTGTGCGTGTCGGATATTGCATGTATTGTATTACAAGTTAAAAGTAAGTTTTCATTGGTGGGCTAAAAGCTGAAGTTACAATATTGCGATATTAGTCAATGGAGCACAAAATGTGGAAAAAAAATCCTAACATCCTTACTCGCGCGCACTCCCACATAGCAAAGAAGCCCCTACTCTAATAACCTCTAAACCGCCACATAGCCCACCACAAAGTACCCCACTACACTATTAACCCCTAAACCACGACATAGTCCACACAAAGTACCCCACTATACTATTAACCCCTAAACCGTCACAACCCCACATCGCAAATTGCCCCGCTACACTATTAACCTGTAAACCACCACACATCCACACCGTAAACTGCCCCTCTGGCAAATAACCACTAAACCACCACAACCCAATTGCAAAGTATCCACTAACCTCCTAACAGCTAACCCCCCAACACCCCTAACCTAGTACCCCCTAAGTTACAAAAAAAAACAACTACCCATTACATAAGAAAAACTAATATTACAGAAAATAAAAACCTAAAATTACAGAAAATATTTTTTTTTACCAAAAATAAAAAAGCCACAGTTATGCCTATTCTAAAATTAAAGCCCCCCCTTAAAAAGCCCCACTCTAAAATAAAAACCCCACATTGCCGCTCAACGTCGCCCATAGAAAATATGGGGAGCAAAAATTACAGCAAGTTTGCACAAACAAATATGCAGTAATTTAAACACTGCACCACTTATATGGATTGGATCGTAAAAAATACTGCAATCTCATGACTGCGTTTCACTCCTAGCACTAACAATAGCACTCCACTTGTAATCTGACCCTTTTTGTATTATTGGCTCCAATACAACAGTGACCAACACTAATCAATAAGGGCTGGAGATATGCAACATTTCACGAACATCCTTATTGAGCAAATGTAACTCAGTGGCTCAGAAACTGAGATTCTCCCCAACACTCATATCCAAAAATTCTAGTCTATTTCCAACCCTTGAGTATAAGATATGGCCATGTTAATTTATAAACGTGCAGGCTAACTCAGAAGCTGTAGATGCTATGGTTGAATTTAAATGAAAGTTTGTTTAAAATTGGATACAGACACACTTAGGAGACATATCACCATAAGAGGCTCTTTATTTATATATGTATTTATTTTTTTACTATGTACATTAAACTGAGCATATTGCATGGTAATCCTACTTGGACTACCCTGCTTTAAACAAAAGTCCTGCACAGGAACACCCAGTCATAGCCCCCAGTTTCCCAGACCCACCATTGAAAGGTATGCAGAATGTGTTTAAGCATTTGGGTGGTCAAGACACTAGATATTACCCTAAAATTATTATAATTTATTATTATCATTTATTTGTATAGTGCCGCAAAATTCCGTAGCGCTGGGTACAATGATAGGGGTATACAATGACAAGGATTTGTGATAAAATACAAAACATAACAAAACTAAACAAATCTAGTACAGGAGAGCTCACAGTCTACAGGTTTAGGGTGCAGAGACATAAGGTTGGGGTAGCTTGTCACATTGGTTGTAGTTGCAGCAGTGAGTCAGGCAGTTCATGTATTAGTTTGGCTCGGATGAGGGATGGAGGAGAGATATTAAGCCTCTCTGAATAGGTGGGTTTTCAAGGAGCATCTGAAGCTATACAAGGTTGGAGACAGTCTTATGGAGCGGGGTAAAGAGTTCCAAATGAGAGGAGCAGCACGTGCAAAGTCTTAGAGGCAGTAGTGGGATGTAGAGATAACAGGAGTGGAGAGACGTAGGTGAGAGGTTGATCGAAGAGGATGGAATGGGGAATATTTCACGATGACAGAGGAAATATAGTTGGGAGTTAGACTGTTGAGTGCTTTGTAAGTTAATACTTTAAATTGTATTCTGGAGTGTATGGTTAGCCAGTGTAGAGACTGGCAGATCAGAGCAGCTGATAAAGATCAGCGACTTAGGTGGATGAGTCTAGCAGAAGCATTCATAATAGATTGGAGGGAGCAGAGGCGGTGTTTTGGAAAGCCATTTAGACGTAGATTGCAATAATCAATGCGTGACAAAATGAGGGAATGAATAAGTATTTTTGTATTTTTTTTAGTAAGGAAGGGATGAATTCTGGAAATGTTGTGTAGGTGTGAACGACAGCATTTGGTAAGTGCTTGTATATGTGGGTTGAATGTGAGCTATGAGTCTAGTGTGACCCCAAGACAGCGGACCTGGGGTGAGGTGTTGAGAATAGAGTCTCCAACCGTCAGAGAAATGTCAGGTGTTGGATGTATCAAAGAGGGAGGAATAAGAAGCAGCTCAGTTTTGGACAGATTGGGTTGGAGGTAGTGTGAAGACATCCAAGAGGAAAGTGCAGCGAGGCAGTTGGAAATCTGGTTGAGTAAAGAGGGAGAGATATCAGGAGATGAAAGATAGATTTGGGTTTCATTAGCATATAAATTGTACTGGAATCCAAAGGAGGCTATACGTTTTCCAAGGGAGGATGTATAGAGAGAGAAAAGCAAGGGGCCCAAGACAGAGCCTTGCGGTACTCCAACTGAGAGAGGCATAGGATCGCAAGATATGTTGTTAAAGGAAACTGAAAACAAGCAGTTTGAGAGATATGAGGCAACCCAGGAGAGGGCTGTGTCTTGGATGCCAAATGAATTTAGAATTTTTAGGAGGAGAGGATGTGTCAAAAGCAGCAGATAGGTCAAAAAGAATTAGTAAGGAGTAGTGGCCTTTTGCTTTAGCTGATAACATGTAATTTGTTACTTTAGCAAGAGCAGTTTCTGTTGAGTGTTTAGGGCAGTAACCAGATTGTAGTGGATCAAGTAAGGAGTTAGTAGTAAGAAATTGAGTTAGCCGATTATAGACCAGTCGTTTCAATAATTTTGAAGCAAATGGAAGTAAGGAGATCGGTCGATAGTTAGAAGGCGTGGAGAGGTCAAGCAAGGGCTTTTTTAGGATTGGTATGATTGACAAATGCTTGAATGTATCAGGAAATGTGCCAGCGGTGAGAGATTGATTAAAGATATGAGTTAGGGTAGGGGTTAGTGAAGCAGAGAGAGAGGGAAGAAGTCATGAAGGAACAGAGTCAAGTGGGCAGGTTGTGAGATGAGCCAAGGGTAGGAGTAGAGTGACTTCTTCCTCTGTTGTTACAGGAGGGAAGTAGCATAGAGTTTTGTTAATAGAAGGGGTGGATAGGATTGCTGGGTTTTAGGGCTGTTAGGTGCCGTCAAGTAATTGATGTACGGCGAACAGTGGAGGGTGCAGCATTGTCAAGTGTTGATTATAGTGCCGAATTATACTGTAAAGCAACGAGGTTTGGGCAAGGGAGGGATGAAATGTCAGAGAGCAGAGGATTCAGTTGAGTAGAAAAGTCTGTGAGATCCAAGTCATTTAAATTCCTGTAAGGTAGCAGTTTCTTGGGGGCTTGCAAAGATGTAGCAGGTAGAGTAAGAGAGAAAGTTAGTAGATGGTGGCCAGAGAGACGAAAGGGGAAGTTAAGGAAGTTGGAAGCGGCACAGAGATTAGTGAAGACCAGGTCTATGGAGTTCCCTTCACAGTGGGCTGGAGATGATGTCCACTGGGACAGGTCAAAAGAGGTGGTAATGGATAGAAGTTTAGAGGCAGCAGGCATGTAAGGATTATCAACGGGTATGTTGAAGTCCCCTAAGATGAGAGAAGGGACATAACAAGAGAGAAAATGTGGAAGCCAGGCTTCAAAGTGGTCCAGAAATTGTGATGCTGCAAAACGAAGAGCTAGAGGGGAGAAGAGGCGGATAGCATGAACTTCAAAAGATGAGAAGGAAAGAGAGGGGGTGAAGGAATGCCGTGAAAGGTACTGTGTGGAGACAGAAAAATTCCTACTCCCCCTCCTTGTTTGTCTCCTGGCCTGGGAGTGTGACTGAAGTGCAGGCTGCCATAGGACAGAGAGGCTACAGCAGTTGTGTTAGAGGAGGAAAGACACTTTTCAGTGAGGGCTAACAGAATAAAAGAACGTGAAATAAACAGGTTGTGAATAGATATCAGCTTATTGCGTACAGAGCGTGCATTCCAAAGGGCACAAGAGAATTGGGGTGTACTAGCAGAGGTGCAGTTAATGAGGTTTAGAAGGTTACGTGGGCAAGGTGTATGAGGTGTCATTTGGGGTAGTGAGCTCAGAGAAGCAGAGGGTGGACCTGAGATAGGTGAGAGATCCCCAGCTGCAAGAAGAAGAAAGATGGTGAGCGAAAGAAGATGAGAATGTGTTATATGTGAGTTTAAGTTTAGGATCAGTGAAGCATGGCTGGCTGAGGGATGTGAGATAGGAATATAGTTCATGTGTGTTGTAGAAGGGGGGGGGGGGAAAGAAGAGAAGGAGAAATATGAATTGTCTGAGTGCTGTTTGTGAAAGGAAGAGCTGTGACTTTAAGGAGAAGGGAGGAAAAGGTAAATGCAGACATTAGAAAGTGTAGCATGTTTGCAGTTAATGTGGGATATTTGAAAGAAGTTTTTTTCTGTTGTCCACTCCTTTTCTAACTCCCTTGTTATAACTCTCTACACATATGAACTTGCACACTTAGAGAACTGCACATGCTGCACTGATCTAACAAGCTAGCTAGCAAACGGCTAGATTTAGAGTTTTGTCGGTAACGACCCGCGTATCTAACGCTGGCTTTTTTTCGTCCGCACCTTTTAAATACCGCTGGTATTTAGAGTTCACAGAAGGGCTGCGTTAAGCTCCAAAAAGGGAGCGTATCGCATATTTACCGCCACTGCAACTCTAAATACCAGCGGTGCTTACGGACGCGGCCAGCTTCAAAAACGTGCTCGTGCACGATTCCCCCATAGAAAACAATGGGGCAGTTTGAGCTGAAAAAAAACCTAACACCTGCAAAAAAGCAGCGTTCAGCTCCTAACGCAGCCCCATTGTTTCCTATGGGGAAACACTTCCTATGTCTGCACCTAACACCCTAACATGTACCCTGACTCTAAACACCCCTAACCTTACACTTATTAACCCCTAATCTGCCACCCCCGCTATCGCTGACCCCTGCATATATTTTTTAACCCCTAATCTGCCGCTCCGTACACCGCCGCAACCTACGTTATCCCTATGTACCCCTAATCTGCTGCTCCTAACACCGCCGACCCCTATATTATATTTATTAACCCCTAATCTGCCCCCCACAACGTCGCCGCCAGCTACCTACAATAATTAACCCCTAATCTGCCGACCGGACCTCACCGCTACTATAATGAATGTATTAACCCCTAATCCGCCTCACTAACGCTATAATAAATAGTATTAACCCCTAATCTGCCCTCCCTAACATCGCCAACACCTAACTTCAATTATTAACCCCTAATCTGCCGACCGGACCTCACCGCTACTCTAATAAATTTATTAACCCCTAAAGCTAAGTCTAACCTTAACCCTAACACCCCCCTAAGTTAAATATAATTTAAATCTAACGAAATAAATTAACCTAACCTAAGTTACAATTAAACCTAACACTACACTATCAATAAATTAATTAAATAAAATACCTACAATTATCTACAATTAAACCTAACACTACACTATCAATAAATTAATTAAATAAAATACCTACAAATAAATACAATTAAATAAACTAACTAAAGTACAAAAAATAAAAAAATATTTACAAACATTTGAAAAATATTACAACAATTTTAAACTAATTACACCTACTCTAAGTCCCCTAATAAAATAACAAAGCCCCCCAAAATAAAAAAATGCCCTACCCTATTCTAAAATTAAAATAGAAAAGCTCTTTTCCCTCTCTTTTGCCCCCAAAAAATCAGCTCTTTTGCCTGTAAAAAAAAACATACAATACCCCCCCAACATTACAACCCACCACCCACATACCCCTAATCTAACCCAAACCCCCCTTAAATAAACCTAACACTAAGCCCCTGAAGATCTCCTTACCTTGTCTTCACCTCACCGGGTTCACCGATCGGTCCAGAAGAGGGTCCAAAGTCTTGATCCAAGCCCAAGCGGGGGCTGAAGAGTGACATCCATCCTCCGGCTGAAGTCTTGATCCAAGCGGCGGCTGAAGAAGTCCATCATCGGGCTGAAGTCTTGATCCAAGCGGGCGCTGAAGAAGTCCATCATCGGGATGAAGTCTTCTATCAAGCGGCATCTTCAATCTTCTTTCTTCCGGAGCCATCTTCTTCCAGCCGACGCGGATCCATCCTCTTCTACCGACGCCTACTTGCCGAATGACGGTTCCTTTAAATGACGTCATCCAAGATGGCGTCCCTCGAATTCCGATTGGCTGATAGGATTCTATCAGCCAATCAGAATTAAGGTAGGAAAATTCTGATTGGCTGATGGAATTAGCCAATCAGATTCAAGTTCAATCCGATTGGCTGATCCAATCAGCCAATCAGATTGAGCTCGCATTCTATTGGCTGTTCCGATCAGGATTTATTTTACAGGTAATTTTGTAATTATTTTAACTAGGTAGCTATTAAATAGTTATTAACTATTTAATAGCTATTGTACCTGGTTAAAATAAATACAAAGTTGCCTGTAAAATAAATATTAATCCTAAAATAGCTACAATATAATTATAATTTATATTGTAGCTATATTAGGATTTATTTTACAGGTAAGTATTTAGCTTTAAATAGGAATAATTTATTTAATAAGAGTTAATTTATTTCGTTAGATTTAAATTATATTTAATTTAGGGGGTGTTAGGGTTAAGGTTAGACTTAGCTTTAGGGGTTAATAAATTTATTAGAGTAGCGGTGAGGTCCGGTCGGCAGATTAGGGGTTAATACTTGAAGTTAGGTGTTGGCGATGTTAGGGAGGGCAGATTAGGGGTTAATACTATTTATTATAGGGTTATTGAGGCGGGAGTGAGGCGGATTAGGGGTTAATACATTTATTATAGTAGCGGTGAGATTAGGGGTTAATAAGTGTAGGTAGGTGTCGGCGACGTTGGGGGTGGCAGATTAGGGGTTAATAAATATAATATAGGGGTCGGCGGTGTTAGGGGCAGCAGATTAGGGGTTCATAGGGATAACGTAGGTGGCGGCGGTATGCGGTCGGCAGATTAGGGGTTAAAATTTTTTAATAGAGTGGCGGCGATGTGGGGGACCTCGGTTTAGGGGTACATAGGTAGTTTATGGGTGTTAGTGTACTTTAGAGGACAGTAGTTAAGAGGTTTATAAACCGGCGTTAGCCCAGAAAGCTCTTAACTCCTGACTTTTTTCTGCGGCTGGAGTTTTGTCGTTAGATTTCTAACGCTCACTTCAGCCACGACTCTAAATACCAGCGTTAGAAAGATCCCATTGAAAAGATAGGATACGCAATTGGCGTAGGGGGATCTGCGGTATGGAAAAGTTGCGGCTGCAAAGTGAGCGTTAGACCCTTACCTACACGACTCTAAATACCAGCGGTAGCCCAAAACCAGCGTTAGGAGCCTCTAACGCTGGTTTTGACGGCTAACGCCAAACTCTAAATCTAGGCGATAGGAATTTGTCCCTCCAAAGAGGAAAAATGAAATTTTGGTTTGATGTCACACAAGTAAGTTCCTGTGTGTTGGGGTATTCAGCTGGCTAGTTAGCTATAAAGTAATTGTCAAAGAGTTACTGTGCACGCTGGCAAGCAGAATGCTGGTATCAAGAAATGTCACAATTTGGCAAATTACTGAAATAGGGGGCATTATTCAGGTGCATAATCACGATATATGTACAGGATGGTGTAAGTTTTATGAATCAGTTATACTGGGAAGATTTCCAGCTGTCTGAATAATAGTGTAATATTTGTCAGGAAGTGATTTAGTAATACCTGTAGTTACAATAGTGCTAACGTTTTCAGGGTCTTTTATTTTTGTAACACTAGCTGGCAGGTAACATTTCATAATATTATTACATTATTATTAAGTAAAAAAACTTTCATTTTTCAGATAGAGCAGTGATTTAAAGAGAGATGACTTACTGATGCTGGTAGCTACAGAAGAAGCCAGAAGTTATGTTGCCTTGTGTAAAGTGCACCATCTCTCTCTCTCTAATAAATATTAGCTAGTGGCACAACTGATGCACTGGGATGTGTGTGGTCCTTCTAGAAAGATGAAATATCCTTTCAACCATAAATGTATTTGTGACCCAAAGTCAGATTTTAAGGTTGCATGTGACCCAGCCCTGTGGAGTATGTTACAGAAACTTTGTTCCAAAGCATATGCTGTGGATGATATGTGTGATCTTGCACTGAAATGTGGTTAGCCTTATGGCTGCCAATTCCACAGGGACTATATATGCCAGGTCCTGCTCTGGAGGGTGTGGGCTTCCTTACATAGTAAATGTATCTGACTTATTTCACTTTGCACAGTTCACTCAGGACTCACTAAATTGTATATTAGGAACACTGTACTATTAATATCAGGGCATAGTCCATTTTAACTGACTTCTTTTATCATGTTATACTTTATTTGTAATATTTAAGTATGCTACTAATGGCACTTTATCTGGGAAACTTTGCAGCAGTACTGTGGTTATCTGCCACTTTACTTGTGGCAAAACTTTAACACATTTCAAAATTTGTGATATGTGATTTACTTACCTTAGATGAGACTGAACCTGAGCAAATCTTTAGAAAAAAAGACAGACCCAGGGGTACCAGTTGGCTGTGTTTAAATCGTATTATTGGTTGAGAAACTACCACTGTATATATAAATTTGGTTCCAGCTCTGCAGACTGCTACTCAGCTCCGCCCCAGGGGAGTGTACTTTGCCCCCATGATTGCCTGTGTGAAGATGTCATGCAGTACAGTCCCTGCCCTCTACCTTTCTAAGAAACCAACTAGTAACAGCTGACAAAAAGCTGCAGAGTTTCTTACACTCACCTCTCTCCGGGAGCAGTGGTCTTACAGTGAATCACCTCAGAGTAGGTAAGAGAGGTGCATACACATAAGGGCGGATGGGTAGAAAGCAGACAAGAGCAGGAACTGTACAAAGACAGAGATGATAAGGTTTCTACAGTCACCTTTATAGCTATAATGATTTTTTCTAAAAAGTGAAATCAGTTCAGTGTTGGTGCTATTACAGTTTAATGAAGCCCTCTTGTAAGAATACGGTCTTAATTTAGTTGTGTCCCTGTATTAGTGTAATTACTGTATATGTAAATAGAAATGTCTACCTGAAAACATTATGTTAATAATCCTAAAACAATTATCTCCTCTCTAATCTAGGTGCAGTATATGCTAAGTGATGCCTTTAGCTGATATATACCTTAGATACGAGGCATATGTTTAGCTGAGGGCTATATATTCATTCTTCACAGATTAAAGTCTCATTTATGTCGGTTATTATGTCTTTAGTTATGGAGTCACTCTAACTTCATGATCCCTGTCTTTCTACACCATGTGATAACCTCATTAGTTTGATTTCCCTTCTCCCATATCTATTCTTTATGATGCCACTAATTTACAGATGTTTAACTTGGTAATATATTTCGGTGTGTTTGGTGATGTGATTTTCTTCAAGTAGATAATCTGATTTTTCTCCAACGGTTTATCTACCTGATGTTAGTCTCTGTTCAATCTCTCTAATTATGATCGCTCTTTTTAAATTATAAAATGTCTTTTAACCAGGGCATTTATAGTCCATCAAATAATATATTTAGCGGTAAAATATATCTTCATCTGTAAAAAATAAAATATATACATTTGGTTAAAGGTGTAACTTGTTTTTAAAAGTGAAATCACTTTTATTTCCTGATGTCTCTTGATAACTTTTTCCCTCTTGGTATCTCATTTGTGCAGTTTCTCCGAGCGATGTCTCTACTTTTATGATTTAACTATGTGTGATGTGTTTTTACCTGGGTAAAGAAACGTGGTTATCTTTAAGTTGTGTTATATCTCTAACTAAAAGTTGTACCTCTAGTTAGCAAATGACACAGACACACATTTTTGTTATCATCCATTTTTTATATACACACTTTACTATTATTTCCTGGGCATTTTTTTCTGTCCCACCATCCCTAAAACAGTTTTGCAGACACCATGCTAAGTTATTGTCACCTAGCCTATATCAGATCTTCTTAAACTGGGGGCTTAGGGGGTCCTTTACATTTTTTGGGGGGTTCCACATTTGATAATGTACTGTGTGTATGTGTGTGTTGTGACTGAGTGTGTGTGTGTGTTGTGACAGTGTGTATGTAAAAATGCTTCTATTAAAAGTGATTACTGTTTTTCAGTGGCGTATTCAAGGTTTGTGTTGCCCAAGGCACTCGAAATTCTGCTGCCCTCTTCCCCTCCAAGGTTTTAGGCCTTTTTTGTCCATAATATTTTTGGTCAGGAATGAATGTTAATTTTTTAAAGACATTTCCAAAATAAATGTTCACAGACACAGAGTTATACACATACACATGCGTGCACACGCGCATACACATACACACACCTATCTAATGCTGCAATATATATAAAAACAAACACAGATTTCTTGAAACAATGCTTCCCCAAACACAATACCAAGTGCTGAAAGCCAACAGAACTAAAGGTAATAGCTGAATAAAAGAAAGTTGTAAGTTCTGTGGGTAGTCTCTTATTATACCCCCCCCTAGAATGTAAGCTCTTTGAGCAAAATCTCCCATTATATCCATGTATAATACTTCAAAAATAACTGTAAGCTTCTTACAAATATAGCCACAAAAAGTGCTGCCCCATCCCAATATGCTGCCCTAGGCAAGTGCCTTGTTTGCCTAGGCCAAAATATGCCCCTGGCATACACACATATGCTTTGAGGGCCTGTTGAACCAGTATTCAAGTTTCAGAGAGCTGGTGGTGATGTGTATTATGCCTGTGAAGATTTAATATGTGTCATATAAGCCACTGGTGTAGTTTTTGAATACTGGTGCACGGGTCCTCACAGTATATGTGCGTATGCCTCTGAAAAACAGGAATACATTTTATATGAAGCATTTTTGCTATTAAAGTATATTGCAAAAAAATGTGTCTATTTAAAATTGAAATGCACCCTTGCACATTTTAATTTTGCCCTAAGGGTAATTAATGTGAGGTAGGCACATAGACCATTTTGTATGTCTTTGGATGTCTGGGCATTTGCTCTCACAACACACAGGGGAGAAGCCTTAGTGGAAGGTACGTGGAGTTAGACTGTTACTGATTAGCAATGGCTACTTATTTTCTACAATAATCCCTTCATTTGTGTGGTGTATTGATGGTTGTCACAAAAAATCTCCAATGCAAAAAGGTGTCCCACGTGGAAAAAGTTTAAATCTGGCCTATATGATTAATAAGATCTGTTATATAAATGTACTTCTGTAGCTGTGAGATAAGCTTCTACCTATATGATATATATCTGGGTTGTGTGATGTGTTTGTACATGAGGCTGATTATGTCTGTGTCTAGGAGAAGACTTTATATAGGTGTGATATGTCTCTGGGCAAGATTTATCAACTTGCAAGTGGACAGGATTCACAAGTTGTGAACCTGTCTGCCCTTTATTGCAAATTGTGGGGCGGATATATTCTTCATATTTATCATTGCACAAAGGAACATTTGTGCAATTCTTCCCCCCTACCCTCACACAACTAATTGTGTGAGAGTAGGACTTGGTGGTTTAAATTGCTGCTTAATAAATATCAGTTGCAGGCTCAAATGAGCCAGCCTGTAACCTATCAGGGCATTTGCCTTGTAATAAATCTTGCATTCTGGCTACTTGGAGGATATATCAGGTTAGTAGATGTCTCCATAGCAGATTAAAGACTAATTTCTGCTTTGTGAAACCCCTTGTGTGCTAATGTAATAGTACCGCACTCCCTGGTATTTGCATCCTCCTCCTCAGCTTCTTTGTTTTAAAGTCAATCTTATCTAGTTCATATTAACCAGACAATCAGACAAAAACAATAAGCCCCACCTCTTTCTAAACACATTCTTTATTTAAAGGAAAAGTAAAGGGATATAAAGGTTGAGGTTATACATTAATATATGGGCTTTTATCTTATTCTTTTTTAACGCTGAGATTGGCACCTCATGCACACATATGTCACTGCATTCTAAAATATCTACAAACAAAAAAAATGTTTTATAAACTATAATTTTTGTTTCCAAAATTTGCATTGTTTTGCAATCCTGAGATACACCCCTTAAAAAGCTCATTGTGTATTTTTTATTTTATCTTTTTTATTGTGACCAATTAGGGTTAGTTATAAATAAGTTATAGCACTGGTCAAGCAATCACTGTGTAGGAATCTTAAATATAAAAGTATCTTGTGATATAATCTTCTCTTTAATGTGTTCCCAATGATCCATTTTGCCCGCTGGAGTGTTTTAAATTGGTTACACATAGCTCCTTTGCATTTTAAATAGCTGATTTTGTTCATGTTATCCAAACCTATTCTGAATATATCCACCCTTAAGTTTTGGTTCTAGAAAATTATGTTAACAGGAAGGTTTAGATGAAATCCTGCTTTCAGTGGAGGTGTGGCAGATAGGTACTAAAATGTTAATTTTTCATTGCTCTCTGTAAATATTGATCTTTGAGTAACTGAGTAATTAGAAATATAAAATAATGATGTATATCCCGACCAGCTCAGCTCATGTGCTCAGTTCATATTTGGGCTTTTTGGTTTCAATTAGCAGAACCAACTATTTCATATACAAAAATAAAGCAAAATGTGCAATTTCACATATATTTTATACACTGCAGCTGGTATAACAAATCATTGGAAATGCAAGAAGGAGAACCCAGTTTTACAGTTCACTGTCTCTTGTCATTCCTAGGTAGGAGAAAAAAAAAGTTTTTTAGGAGTTTAAAGTGAATGTAAACTTTGAGGAATGTGTGCCCGATTTTTAAAAATCTTATTAAAAACAGGGGCACTTTCATTCATCAAAGTTTACATTTCAGCCACTTTTAAAATACTTACCTTTTTTTCATGAAGCCGACCAGCGATTCCCCCGCCTGCCGCTCGTCTCTTCTTACGTCAGAAATGAAGAATCCAGCTTCCTCCAATTATGGCTTCCCCCTCAGAGCAAACATTTCCTGTGGCCATGCCGTGATTGGAGAAAGCCGGATTCTTCATTTCTGACCTATGAAGAGACGAGCGACAGGCGGAGAAATCACGGATTCATGAAGAAAAGGTAAGTATTTTAACAAAGTGGCTGAAATGTAAACTTTGATTAATGAAAGTGCCCCTTTTTTTAATAGGATTTTTAAAAACCGGGCACACATTCCTCAAAATTTACATTCACTTTAAAGGACATTCTGGTCAAAATTTAAATGCACATAAATGAATTACCACTTTGAATAGAAACATATTTGCAATATGCATGAATTGTATATATTGTACTCTAGTAAAAGTTATTGGATATATTGTATTCTTGTTAAAGATATCACTTGTGCTTGTGAAGCATAGCTAGATATTCTCAGTGCACCAGCATTTAAAATACTACAGTTGCTCAGAGCGCCAGTTAGGCTTGTATCATATTAGCAATTAAAGGGATACGAAACCCACATTTTTTTCTTTCATGATTCGGATAGAGCATGCAATTTTAAGAAACGTTCTAATTTATTTCTATTCTCAATTTGTCTTCCTTCTCTTGGTATCTTTATTTGAAAAAGCAGGAACGAAAGCTTTGGAGCCGGACCATTTTTGGTTCAGCACACTGGATAGCAGTTGCTGATTGGTGGCTACAAATTATGTATTTAAAATGCTGGTACACGGTGCATACTTAAAGGGACAGTCAACCTTGACAATAATGTGTTCCCTATCATTAGTTTGGTCCTTAATAAGGTCTCCTACCTGTGTCCCAGTACGCTGCTCAGAACAGTCTGAATGTTATTTTCATATGATTGCCGAGGTTTGCCGTTTGAAAATGGCCCCCCAACTCCTCCTACCGCTGTCTTCTTCATTCTCAGGCCTCTTCGTTTTCTGTTTTTCAAATTTCGTGCCTGTGTACGTTTATGACGTTGATTACGTCACCACATTGTGCACCTATTAACTGCGCATTCGCAAAACCCCCACCGGAAGTGTTGGGGAGCGTTTTAAAGCTTGCACCATCAGAAGCCAGCCCGATCGATTTGAGCGTCAGAGATGTGAGTATCTGGGTGCTGGTTTCTGTTTTATATATACACATGAGGATGATCCTGGCCACATGGATGCTAGAGGTTTTGGGGCATTTTGAGGCGAGCCCGGGTGGGATTGTGCGAGTGCGAGTGACAAATTGTTCCCTAGGAACTAAATTGGCATACAAAAGTTCCGGGTGAACTTGTGCAGTGACGTCACCGGCTTGACAATGCGCATGCGCATGCGTCGGGGTACGATTATTTGCGAGCCCATAGAGACACCGCTCAGTGTTTTGCAAAGGAGACCTGAGTGATGTCATTGGAGGAGGAGTTGGGGGCCATTTTAAAACGGCAAACATCGGCATTCTTATGAAAATAACAATCACACCGTTGTGAGCAGCGTTCTGGGACACAGGTAGGAGACCTTATTAAGGACCAAACTAATGATAGGGAACACATTATTGTCAAGGTTGACTGTCCCTTTAAATACACTTTTGAAACAGCTATAGTATAGCTGGTGCTTTTATTCAAAGCATTTTTGCTACTACATGTGCAGGGTGCATTATATTGCGCTCTGTCTCAAGCTAAGAATAATGCAAATCTAGAGTTACAAGTTAATTGCTAAAAAATGTAACCAGATTATTTTAACATGGCTGACACTTTTTTTAATGCAGCCTATAATTTTAACCCCTTTGTTACCCGGAATTTTAGAGAAAAACCAAAATACCAGATCATTTTAGCATTTTTGCTATCAAATCACTCTAAACAGAAACAGAGCCTTGTTTTTTTTGTTTTGTTTTTTACTGTATTTACTTATAAACTATATATATATTATTTAGTAGGTAGATAATACTTATGGCAATACTTGTGAGTTAAGAAATGTATGATGTACGTATGACCTCACAACTGACTGTAATAATTCCTTCATCAATAACGTTTGAAGGTTATGAGGTTGCAAATACCACGGTAACACAGTAATTAACATATCGGTCCCGTAAGTGCAGATTAAAGGGTTTGAATTCAGCAAACACTTTGAGATTTTTTTATATAATATTCAGTTATTCATAATAAAACAACTTTGCAATACATTTTTATTATTTCATTTGTGCCATTTTCATGTAATTTAGCTTTGTAAATTGTGAATTTTTAAATTCTCAGAGCTGGAAATACACATGGCAGACTTCTCAAGGCTAACCCTGCTACATACCTTTCTCTAATTGACTTTAACAGATAACAACTAGAAAACAATTCACTTTATACTAATATAATGGCTATGGCTACCCTTATAGTCTCAAGCCTAGATTTGTTCATCCAAATAAGGCAAGTGTTGTGTGAGGTTTGGCTATTGAAAAATATTTGCAGCAAACCGGGTTTTAGTTTGTTTTAAAAATGTTTAGACTTCACTGATATTTTATTCTATAGCAATATGACAGAAATGTCTTATGCTGCTTCTCATACATGTGAGAAATCTCCCTTTAAATTTCCCTGTTGCACAGAGAACAAAAACATAAGAGCATAAACTTTTGGCGTTGTATTTCTACACAAGATCTTTTGTAATTAGGGTAATTAGGGTTCGTTTCCATTGAGCCGTTAAAAATAGCCGTAAGCTACCGAAGCGGCCGACAGCTAAAAGTAATTCACGGCTTCATTTAAGTACCAGGTTTCCATTGAAAAGGTTTACACTTTGCGTGCGGTCCCTCTTTTCGTGTAGGTGTAAGTTAGTGTAACGCTTCCACCCAATGCCGGTTTTCTAAAACATTAATAGGTTACTATGGTAACCCGACCTTACACTACACTCAATCGCATAAACGGCGCCGCATAAAAGTACGACGCTGTATATTTTGCCTGTCACTCGCTGTTAGAATAAAATCAAACACCTAACACATGTGCGATATCTACCTCTCAACCTCAACCCCCCCACCGCAATAACTTATGTATTAACCCCTAATCCGCCAAGCCCCATACCGCAAAGTATCTATCAAAGTTATTAACCCCTAATCCACAATTCCCCACAATGCAAACTATCTATTTAAACCATTAACCCCTAATCTGCAATGATTAGCGATGAGGATCCTCCATGCTCCATGGCTCTGTGGTCGCCGGTCTTCAGTTCCGCGGTCGCCGGTCTATAAGTCTATATATAGAGCTGCCCCTATACATATATATGATAATAATAATAGTTATTATCTATTACAACACAAATTTAGATCAGCCTCCACACTCTTTGAAATAACCTCCACAATGTTATTCTTTAGAAAAAATATATCTTTATTTCAGTACAAAAATTAAAAAAACAACCAAAAAAAACAAAACAAGCATGAAGCAAAATAAAAGAAAATAAAATAAAAAATAACAGTGAAAGGAAACAATGATCCCACAGGCAGATGTGTTTCATGCAAACTGCTCTTGTTTACTACTTTCACAACACTGTGTTTATCAGTTTTATTTTAATAAATATATGTAAAAAACGCTAGAATTTACCATCACTTAAAAAACAAAACAGTGAACAGTTTTACTTTATCCTTTGTTGAAAAGAATACATAGGCGGGCTCAGGAGCAGTAATGCATTACTGGGAGCTAGCTGCTAATTGGTGGCTTCACTCAATGGCCTCTAGTTATCAAGCTCCGTATTTACCTGCATTTGCCGGGCCCAATACGCTCGCCTAAGCTCGCCTAACATCGCCGCCGCGGACCTGAATACGTTCGCCAAATTTATCAAGAAAGCTGTCAATAAGCCGCGAACCAAGTACGGGGCGAAGAGCAGCGGACTGTTGTTAACTAACAGTTATCAATCTCGCAGCTCATCGGCTTCTTTGCAGCTTTCTTGCTACCCTGTCACGAAGCACCCACACTATACTATACTGTTTACCCCCTAAACCGCCGCTCCCGGAGCCCCCCGCCACTAAATAAATTTATTAACCCCTAAACCGCCACTCCCGGACCCCGCCGCAACTATAATATATTAACCCCTAAACCGCCGCTCCTGGACCCCGCCGCAACTATAATAAATATATTAACCTCTAAACCGCCGGTCCCGGACCCCGCCGCAACTATAATAAATATATTAACCCCTAAACTGCCGCTCCCGGACCCGGCCGCAACTATAATAAATATATTAACCCCTAAACCGCCGTTCCCGGACCCCGCCGCCACCTACATTATACCTATTAACCCCTAATCTGCCGCCCCCTATACCGCCGCCACCTACATAAAGGTGTCTATGAGTAAGCACCTGTAGGGGGCGCGAAATGCGTCAGACAGTCTCCTGTGCACCACCCTTACCTGTTTCTGAGTCACCTTTACCCAGGTCCCTTCTGTTTGGATTGGTATTTACCGTTTTTATCTTCGAATAAACTGGGACTTTTTACATGCAACGTTATTAACCCCTATCCTGCCGATCCCGGACCCCGCCGCAACGAAATAAATTGTTTAACCCCTAAACCGCCGCACCCGGAGCCCGTCGCCACCTAAATTACATTTATTAACCTCTATTCTACCCCCCCAAACCGCCATTTATTAACCCCTATTCTACCCCCCACACCACCGCCACTATATTAAATGAATTAACCCCTAAACCTAAGTCTAACCCTAACCCTAACACCCCCCTAACTTCAATATTATTTAAATTAATCTACATAAATATTCCTATAATTAAATAAATTATTCCTATTTAAAACTAAATACTTACCTATAAAATAAACCTTAAGATAGCTACAATATAATTAATAATTACATTGTAGCTATTTTAGGATTTATATTTATTTTACAGGCAACTTTGTATTTATTTTAACTAGGTACAATAGCTATTAAATAGTTATTAACTATTTAATAGCTACCTGGTTAAAAAACTACAAAATTACCTGTAAAATAAATCCTAACCTAAGTTACAATTACACCTAACACTACACTATCATTAAATAAATTAAATTAATTAACTACAATTACCTAACATTAAATAAAATTAACTAAAATTACAAACCCCCCCCCCCACTAAATTACAGAAAATAAAATTTTAAACTAATTACAACTAATCTAAGCCCCCTAATAAAATAAAAAAGCCCCCCAAAATAATACAATTCCCTACCCTAAACTAAATTACAAATAGCCCTTAAAAGGGCCTTTTGCAGGGCATTGCCCCAAAGTAATCAGCTCTTTTATCTGTAAAAAAAGAAATACACCCCCCAACATTAAAACCCAACATTAAAACCCAACACCCACACCCAACCTTACTCTAAAACCCACACAATCCCCCCTTAAAAAAACCCTAACACTACCCCCTTGAAGATCACCCTACCTTGAGCCGTCTTCACCCAGCCGGGCACAAGTGGACGTCCAGAGGGGCAGAAGCCTTCATGGAATCCGGGCAGAAGAGGTCCTCCAAGCGGCAGAAGTCTTCATTCAAGCGGCATCTTCAATCAACCGGAGCGGAGCCATCTTGAATCCAGCCGACGCGGAGCCATCCTCTTCCATTGACGTCCTAACACCGAATGAAAGTTCCTTTAAATGACGTCATCCAAGATGGCGTCCCTTGAATTCCGATTGGCTGATAGGATTCTATCAGCCAATCGGAATTAAGGTAGGAAAAATCTGATTGGCTGATACAATCAACCAATCGGATTGAGCTTGCATTCTATTGCCTGATTGGAACAGCCAATAGAATGCTAGCTCAATCCGATTGGCTGATTGGATCAGCCAATGGGGTTTTTCCTACCTTAATTCCGATTGGCTGATAGAATCCTATCAGCCAATCGGAATTGAAGGGATGCCATCTTGGATGACGTCATTTAAAGGAACCTTCATTTGGTGTTAGGACGTCGATGGAAGAGGATGGCTCTGCGTCGGCTGGATTCAAGATGGCTCCGTTCCGCTCCGGTTGATTGAATATAGAAGATGCCGCTTGGATGAAGACTTCTGCCGCTTGGAGGACTTATTCTGCCCGGATTCGATGAAGACTTCTGGCCGGATCGGATGAAGACTTGTGTCTGGCTGGGTGAAGATGGCTCAAGGTAGGGTGATCTTCAATGGGGTAGTGTTAGGTTTTTTTAAGGGGGGATTGGGTGGGTTTTAGAGTAAGGTTGGGTGTGGGTGTTGGTTTTTAATGTTGGGGGGGTTGTATTTCTTTTTTTTACAGGTAAAAGAGCTGATTACTTTGGGGCAATGTCCCCGCAAAAGGCCCTTTTAAGGGCTATTTGTAATTTAGTTTAGGGTAGGGAATTTTATTATTTTGGGGGGCTTTTTTATTTTATTAGGGGGCTTAGATTAGTTGTAATTAGTTTAAAATTCTTGTAATTTTTTTATTTTCTGTAATTTAGTGGGGTTTTTTTTTGTACTTTAGTTAATTTTATTTAATGTTAGGTAATTGTAATTAATTAATTTAATTTATTTAATGATAGTATAGTGTTAGGTGTAATTGTAATTTAAGTTAGGATTTATTTTACAGGTAAATTTGTAGTTATTTTAACTAGGTAGCTATTAAATATTTAATAGCTATTGTACCTAGTTAAAATAAATACAAAGTTGCCTGTAAAATAAATATAAATCCTAAAATAGCTACAATGTAATTATTAATTATATTGTAGCTATCTTAGGGTTTATTTTATAGGTAAGTATTTAGTTTTAAATAGGAATAATTTATTTAATTATAGTAATATTTATGCAGATTAATTTATTTATTTGCGGCGGGGTCCGGGATTGGCAGGATAGGGGTTAATAACTTTATGTAGGTGGCGGCAGTATAGGGGGTGGCAGATTAGGGGTTAATAGGTATAATGTAGGTGGTGGCGGGGTCTGGGAGCGGCGGTCTAGGGGTTAATAAGTTTATTAGAGTTGCGGCGGTGTAGGGGGGAAGATTAGGGGTTAATAATAAATGTAATGTAGGAGGCGGCGGGGTCTGGGAGCGACGGTTTAGGGGTTAATAAGTTTAATGTAGGCGGAGGCGGTGTAGGGGGGCCAGATTAGGGGTGTTTAGACTCGGGGTACATGTTAGGGTGTTAGGTGCAGACACTTCGCATAGGAATCAATGGGATATCGGGCAGCAGCGAACATGAGCTCTCGCTGTTGTCAGACTCCCATTGATTCCTATGGGATCCGCCGCCTCCAGGGCGGCGGATTGAAAACCAGGTACGCTGGCCCGGAATAGTGGCGAGCGTACCTGCTAGTTCTTTGATAACTAGCAAAAGTAGTCAGATTGTGCCGAACTTGCGTTCGGAACATCTGGAGTGACGTAACCATCGATCTGTGTTGGACTGAGTCTGGCGGATCGTATGTTACGTCACTAGATTCTACTTTTGCCGGTCTGTAGGGCTTGATAACTATGGTGAATCAGCCTCGCCACAAATACGCTGCGGAATTCCAGCGTATTTGCGGTTGACGGCTTGATAAATAGAGGCCAATGCCTCTAGATTTGTTCAATTAATTCCCAGTAGTGCATTGCTGCAGCAGACTTTAACTATGCAATCAATACTGCAATAATAAAATACTGTAACACTTCAGATCATTTTGTGGGTTTCTTACTTGGAATAAAGATATAGGTTGCGGTCAAAGCAAAGGTAAAAATGAAGGCTGTTTGATTTGTATAAATTTGTAAATAGCTTCTAACCTTCCAATGCTAAATGAATATTGTGTTGCTCATATTAAAGCTTTTGTACTCAAATTATAATTAAAAGCATTGTGTCACAGGCATGCAGAAAAGCGCATTCTTGTTGCTGTCAGCGAAACCCACACTACTCTCCTAGATTTGCAACAGACAGCAAGTCAATAAAATGTTAATCTGCTCTTCTAAAGGGATTGTAATAACCTCCAATAACTGACTTTTATTGTCCTGGGAGCATGAGTTTTTAGATGGAATCTCTCCTTCTCTCTCCCTAGTTCCCTGGCCCAAGTGTGCGCATACTGCATAAAGCTTTCCTAAGTATTTGTCTCATCCCCAAAATTTCCTTTCTACTGCTGCTCATGATAGTCTCTCTCATTTAGCTAGTTTTTTGTTATTTTTTTGTAAAATTACAGCTGCATGTCCCACATGCTTTGCATTATACACAAGCAACACCATATAGAGCTCACACATATGCTGCATTATAAGAACTTTGCCAAACATCATTCTCACAGCACCGTCTTTCCATTATAAGACATCAATTCATTTATGCCCCTAACCTCACTCATGGACTGCTTGATTATGCCCTAGGCAGCCCTGTATTTCCACCCACTGACTGGGCAGTACTGGCTTGCCCCACCCACCAGGCTGCCTGGACATATACTGTACATGCAGCTACTCACTACCCTCCAGGCTACTTACCATACAGACAAATATATGGAAGTGACACTAATAATTCTCTATTGCCAAATTGCTAACAACCATGTCTTGATACCCCCCCCCCAGCTTTTTGCTTCTACTGAGCATAGTCAAACAGAAGATCACTTTAAATGTTTACATCTCAGGAACCACTGCTCGTTTATTGTTCAACAAGCAAAAAATAAGCACCTATTAGACAATAACTTTTACCTGAATGACAACTTTCTTAGAGGCTGGTGGAGTTGCTTTGGCCTTAGGTGAGGCTAATCATCTTCATATTTCTACCTTGAAAAGTATTTGTTTCAACATTTAAATATTCAACCTATTTGCTTCACATTTTCAGTCCCCTTGGGTGCCCAAAAAACTGGCAAATGTAAAGCAAAATGTTCATCAAATCCAAAGTTATAAGTATCTGCAAACAACATTTCAGATTTAATGGTCCAGCAAACAAACTATAGCTACACTGCTATGCAGCTGTAATATATAATAGTATTTAATACATTTTGGGCTTGATTCCGAGTGTCGCCCTAACAGTTGCGCTTGAGCAATAAGGGGTTTATCATGGCTCTTTCTGTGTCAAAAGTAGCGTGGTAATTACAAGTTGAAAGTAAACACGTTTGCTTGACTGCAATTGTATTTAACACGTTTCGGGATAAAGTGACTTCAGAGCTCTGACTAAAAAGTTGCACAAAACACATCAAAAATACATTAAACAGTACAGTTACACTCATATAAGAATAAATAAGAATTATTTAAAAAAAAAAAAATATTGCAAAAAAAAGTTATAAGGGCTCAAAGATATGAGGTCTCAGGTGTTAGAAAAAAAGACTGCAAAGGGCTTTAAAGGGCCACTGTAAGTAAATATTTTCTATGCCTGTTACTAACTAACTACCCCAAATACGCTTTTTATCAATAGCATTTCATTAACATATCTCTACCGTATATCAGAAATCTTGCCTGCAAATTTAATTGTTTTCCAAACCCACTCCGTGGGTATCCTTTGCTCTGTACCAATCCGTTTACAATACCTAGGTTTCAAAATGGCGCTTTAAACACAAAGTTATTGGTTTAAGTATTTTGAACATGCAGTGCTGAAAATAGTGGGCAGGATAACGTGACATCATCGACGAATAAAAGATATAACTTTTAGAACGTTATGAAACTTCGTTTTGGAGAAAATATAGGTCAGTAGGTTTTAATTAATGTTTATTAACTTTAATATGTTAGTTGTTTAGCTTAAAAATTATAACAGAAAGTAATCCTTTAACATAGAGATACATACATATACATGTCTAAATATGTATATGCATGGATATATATATATATATATATATATATATATATATGTGTGTGTGTGTGTGTGCGTTTAGGTGTGTACATATGTATTTATGTATTTATATCTTTATATGTGTATTTACAGACATATACACATATAAACACATAAATAGGTTAGCGGGTACGGGTTTGCATGTGAATAGGGTGTTCATTTTTTTACACTTTTCGCACTCCATTGAAGTCTATGATGGAATACATTAACGCGGTTGCGATATTGTAAGTTTGACTTTTTGCACGCATTGGGTTAGTTCTCATGCGAAAAGCTTAGTAGCCGGACCATTTCTGGTCTAGCGCCTGGGTATCGCTTGCTGATTGTTGGCTACATTTAGACACCAATCAACAAGCGCTACCCAGGTGATGCACCAAAAATGGCCCGGATTCTAAGCTTACATTCTTGCTTTTTCAAATAAAGATACCAAGAGAACAAAGAAAAAATCATAATAGGAGTAAATTAGAAAGTTGCCTAAAATTGCATTCTCTATCTGAATCATGAATGTTTAATTTTAACTAGACTATCCTTTTGAGGAATTATATTTTTATTATCAAAATAGGCAGTAAAATAAGGCATTGGTGGTTAATTAAATTGTGCAACAAGCCCCAAGGTATGTATTGTCTTTATAAATTAGAACATTTTTAGCCAAATCATATAATTTAACTCATATCATATGTAATAAATGTAGTTAATTACTCTCAACTATTTCCATATATCCTTACTCAGAGAAAACATATAGTAGAACGCTAATTAATGCTCCAGTTCAAGCATTAATTGTGCTAGCGCTAATCTTTTTGCAGGCTTCGGGTTGCGCTTGTATTACGAGTTGAAAGTAAAAAGTTATCGGTATCGTGCTAACCTGACGCGCGCAAAAAGCCGAACTTTGAAACTTGCACTCGCGATAACCTATTCCCCCTAAAAGTCAATGGAGAGAAAAAAGTGGAAAAAACCTAACACCCTACTTGCCCGCTAACTAGGGTTGCACCGATACCATTTTTTTATGACTGAGTACAAGTACCGATACTTGTTTTCAAATACTTGCCGATACCAATTACCGATACTTTTTTATGTCATGTAACAGTTTACCAAACACAATACAGACTAATTATTTAAGATTCCTTCTTTATAATTATAAAGGACTGTAATTCAAAAGACATTATGAAATAATAAAAAAGTTCACTGAACATGTTTATAAATAAAAAATATTACAATAAAATATTAAATTTAAAGAGGTGATACAATTGGGTTGTAGGGCTGAATATAACATCAATCTGACATTTGTATGGAGGTTTGACTCTAAGTTGAACAGTCTTTCACTTTCCACACTACTGCATGGGGCAGAAAGATATTTTGGGGCCATTTTAGCCAGAGCTGGAAATCGGTTTATTAACTGCCCAGTACTTCAGGGGTTTGTCTGAACGAGGTACAGTGATCTCTCCTACAATAATACAAATAACAACAATTTGTATTGGCAGAACAGTAGTAAACAATGTTACTACTATTTTTAATTTAGTCTCCTCTCCAGTTTAAAATGAAATGGGAACATGCAGTTTGAAAAAACGCCACAAGATAGCATATGGGTAGGAAGTGGAAGTATCGGTTTAAGTATCGGTGCATTTGCACGAGTACAAGTACTCATGCAAATACTTGGCATCGGTACCGATACCGATACTAGTATCGGTATCGGTGCATCCCTACCGCTAACCCAATCGCATATTCTCATGTGCGCTACCCCAACAAAAAATAGGAATATTTTGCATTCCAATGTTCTTCACCTAGAAGAATATGTTCTATTTATTCTTAAATAAATATTTCTACATATATCTGATGGTATTTATTAAATATGATCATTGCATAAATATGATTTTACAGCTATTTGACTGCAAAGGGCTCCAATGCACTTATATATATATATATATATATATATATATATATATATATATATATATATATATATATATATTATGTATACTTGTGTATTTATGTGCTTGTATGTGTATATATGTCTGTAAATAAATATATATACACATAAAAATACATTTTTGCATATGTACATCTCATATATTTGAGCCCTTTTGTGTGCAATGTTTTTTTTTAAATACATTTTATTAGATGGTGTTATTATGAGTGTAAGTGTTCTTTGTAATGTATTTTTGATGTGTTTAGAGACACTTTTTAGTTTTGAGTAACGGTTAACCACAGATCTGAGGACGCGCTAACCCGATGAGCATTAACTTAAATTATGCTCAAGCAATTGTGTATAATTTCAACTTTTAATACGAGGGCAATTTAACCTGTCTGCAAACGAATCCGAAAAGTCAATATTGATAGTGCGCAAATGTTTGCACTCCACTCATAATCTGGAGTCATAAACAAGTCCCTTCGAATACTACCCATTATATGCTGTAAATCTATCATATGGCCAAAATGTTGTTATCAGTCCATAATCATTTGCTTCAAGCCAAGACAATCTTTATTCTGTCACTTATTTTTCTACTTTAGCTTCATGGAACACATAGCATGGGACTGGATAGGATAAATGATAAAAAAAAGTTAACAATTTCTTACCTTCATCCTGACTCCCGTAAATTAGAACAACTGAGGTTCTGACCCATATTCGAATTTAAAAAAACAAAATCTTCTACTGGGCACGACATGTTTGAATGTGCAGACCACAGTCAGTAGCTGGAGTAAGCAGAACTGGTTTTGATCACCACAGATCAAACAGACTATACACGTACGTGTGGAAGTGCTGAACAAGCAGACTGGCTTGCAACTACACAGCAAACAGACTATGGACAGAAGGATTTGGAGTAGCCTGCCCAGCAATCATCCTGCAAACAAGCAGGTCTGGAGGACACTGTTGAGCTGATCAGAAATTACAAAATGAGATATCCAAAGGCTGGAAACAAAAAAAGAAAACAAGCAATGTCAGAACAATGTGCTCAGTATCAAAATGAGATATCAGAGCACTAGGCCTGAAAGTTTGCTGAAACAACAAGATGTTAGGGTGACCAGACACCACCAGTACATATTTTGTAGCTGGGATGAGCACCTCTGATGGAAGATCTGGTAAGTGCAGTGTAACACAGGTACAGAGTCTATGATTTGAAATCCACCAATGCTCTTTCAGGGATGCTCAGACCATGCCAACGACACCTAGATGCACATACATAAGATATACAGTCATGAACGATAGAAAGAAAAATTAATATCAAGCTTCTCTTAAACTGTACCTGTATGTTACTTATACAAAAAAAACTTAAAAACAAAGAATAGCGCTCATAAGGCTAAAGACAAGGATTTTATTTATACAATTTAAAATTGATAATATTTACCTTTAAAACAAGAGTGCACACTCTATAGAATACAAATATAAAAGTTATAACAGTTATAACATATAATATATATATATATATAAAATACTCTTTGGTTATTAGTTATAACATATAATATTCGTTGGTTATTAGTTTTGATTCATTTCCTTTTAGTAGGTCACATGTGATCCATTGGCCAATAGTATGCTTTCAGTCTCGTTACTCTTAAATTCAAATTGTAATGGATTTTGTAAGGCAGTTAGGAATCCAGTATACTCGATTTAGATGTTACCATTAAAAACTCACGCCCCTGTTGTAGCCAATTCTTTTGCAATCTTTTTCTTGCCTTCCAGTAAGACAATTTAGTCTCCAGGCTAGCGATCTTTCATGGTTTACACGGATCTGGTATGCATCACTTCACCAGTAGCTGCTCCAACGGGCACACTTGTAGGGTCCAAACGGCACACTTACAGGATATTAGAAGTTTTTAGCAATGCTACAATTCTTAGCTGATTGCTTTCCTCTTATTCCTCCTCTTTATGTTACATCTGCTGCTGTTAGAAACACGGGGCATCAAGCTCCATACAGAGCTTGATAAATATGCCCCTATATGTTATTACTAATAACCAACGAGTATTATTTGTTATAACTGTTATAACTTTTATATTTGTTTTAAAGGTAAATATTACCAATTTTAAATTGTATAAATAAAATCCTTGTCTTTAGCCTTATGAGCGCTTCTCTTTATTTTTAAGTCATGAAAGGTTAATAAGGATTGTAATATAATACGTTTCAGACAAATTGTGGGTGCAAGACTGGTGGAGGTGCAGTAGTTACACTATTAGTTATAGAGTAAAGAGGTAGATTTCAATATACTATCCCTACATATAAGAATGTACAGTGTTTACCAACTAACAGTAAATATGTAGGTGTAAATGCATATTCTTCCTCTCAGCATCATCTGAGCTTTCTTGTTGCCTGCATCCTTCCACCTAACACTACCTACCGTATTGCGTTTGTCTCTTTGAGCACTAAGGCCTAAGGAATCATTGCTCAAACCACCCCTGCATCTTACTCTGGAATGGTAAAAATATACCACTATATATAAAAAGTATATCAACTAGAAGATATTGGTCACACAAGAGAGTGGCACCTCATATTGCTACAATTGCATGCTGAATTTTCACAATATTCCAGGTAAATTACCCATTGCATCTGGTTGTCCTTGGCAGCAGAACCTCCCCATATAGAGTTAGATTACAAGTGGAGCGCTAATTTATCACGCCCGCAAACTGGGAAATTTGCCCATTTGCGATCTCGCGATAAATAACCAGCCATTACAAGTGACTGCTTATTGCTACCGTGAGCTTGCGGTATCAGTTAGCACTCAGAAAACTAACCAGAGATCAGATGCCCCAATTGCCCCCAAAAATGTTGAGTCTTTTCATAAAAAAATACTGCACAGAGCAGTTTCTAGGGTTTAAAAGGGGTGGCTGTTAGAAGAAAAAAAATGGCAGTGAAAATTGCCTTTACATAGTGGTCTATGGGAACTGTGTGTTCCCAGTAAATATATATGTATATGCTTATATATATATATATATATATATATATATATATATATATATATATATATACACACATATATATATTTATGTGTTAATATGTGTATATAGACATATTAACACATAAATATATATGTACTGTACATATTCATACACATACTGTATATATATTTATAATCTTCTGCCCTTCGCTGTGCTAATTCTCATGCCATGATTTACGGCATGAAAATGAGGCTCCCATTGGAGCTCATGGAAGTGAGCTTGCGTGAGCGCAATGTTCCGAGGTCACGTTCGCATTACACCTCACTTGTAATAACAGTGCACATTAGTGTGCACTGGTATCACTCAGCTGAGCGCAAATATCTCTTTAGCATAAGCGATATTTAGCGCTCAACTTGTATCTGGCCCTTTATGCACTTGTTAACCAAAATTGTAGCATCAAGAATAGTGTTAAAGGAAATCTTACAATTTATTTAAAGGCTATATAACAGAACTATAAGCTTCTTTTCCATAGAAGGAGGTTTCATCTGACAGTTGCTACGTATTTATTCCTGTAATTACATTGTATGGGGACGTTCTGCTCACATATCATGCAGGAGAATCAGATGCAGTGTGGTCAGTTACCTGGAATGTTGTACATATCCAGCACGCATTGGTTGCATCAGGAGGTGCTTCTCTCCTGTGAGTGTTTTTAGCTTTCCAGTACTGTTGTTGGGGGCAAACCTAGGTCTGCTAAGATGAGCTGCCCTGCGTGTGTGCTCCTTTGTATCTGGTTAAACCATTTTGCCCTGTGTTGCTTTCATATCCTCTTATAGAGCACCCCCTTTTATTTTGATTTATCTCAATCTCTAGCAGAGATGTTATCATGTATAATGTATTTAGTGTGACTATGGTGGTGTCCCCATAAAGTCACAGAGAACTGGGATACAGTCACTTCAACATCATACCATTAAGCTTTGAATATATCATCCATATCTTACCTCTTACTTCCATATATAATTAGCCTCAATGACATGGGCCCTCATCATTGCCTCAGTATACTTTCCCATCTCTGTGTGACCAGTAGGCCCCCACTATGCAGTATCTTCTACACTAGAGCTAGCTCTTGTAGCTGTTAGCCCAGTATGGTAGATCCTCAAGGATGGGCATGACAGTCTTTTATTGTGGCAAGCACAACTGACAGACAGTGCTAGTTCATGTGTACTAACAGTCATCGGTGTCGCGGTTATTCAGGTTTTTCCCAACTTTATTTATACCATTTCATTATTGTCCATGAACAAGCACATTTCTCTAAAGCTAATCTTATATTTTTCATCTGTAAATGTCCAAGAAATAGATCATTTATACCTCAACAAACAATATCTCATAGAAAGTTATTTTTATATTTATTTGTTATATGATATTTTTACATAAATTAATGTGTATTTGTATTTCTAGAAGTCATGATATGCTTTTATCTTTTATATATATATATATATATATATATATATATATATATATATATATATATATATATATTTATATATATGTGTGTGTGTGTTATGTCAGAAATCTTTTGCAAACATATTTACATGTCCCTAAGTTAATTTTTGTGTTCTAAACAATGTTGTCTGTCATATCTCTGTGTTTATTTATACTACTATATGTATATAGTGTAAATTTATTATTATTCTGAGCAGGAATAATTGTGAATATAGCATGTAATCAGGGTATCATATGTATTTATTTGCAATCAATGGATATTTTAAGAGCTTGGCCAATTTTCTCTCTGCACCTGTGTAACCCCTCCTGATTGCAATCTAGCTTTAAAAAGCCACCCCTACAAAGGTGTTATAAAATGGGCTGGCATATAAAATGACATTTCTTACTGAAAAAAGAAATTCAAGAGAAGGAAGAAATACACTGAAAATAGCCTGCCAGTAAAGAGGTGATTTAAATTTCTGCTGTATCTGAATCATGGCAGTTTAATGTTAGATAAACTGTCCTTTTGAGCTATCATCTTAAGATTATATTGAATGAAACATCATTCGAATTTTAAAATCATTGTCTAAAATATTATAATGTGTGTCCTAATATCATCATCAATCTTTAACTTTAATGCTAATTTCTCATAAACATATTTTCAAAGTGTAATACACAATGTAACAAATGGCACTTACAAGTTCTGATGAGTGATCAATGACACAAGTATAGAGCAATTTGATTCGTTAGTGATAGTAGAAAATGTATGTTTCAATCAGGATGGCTGCTGTCATAAATCATGTGATTATGCATTTCCCAATCAAAAGTAGTTAAAAATGACACTAGTTTGTGGGTTGTTTAAGAGTATTGCATCAAATATGGTGCGAAAAGTGTTGCGTCAAATTTGGTGCGAAGTGGAGAGTGGGACTTGTATTACATGCATTAAACATGGTGCAAATAGATTTATCCCCAAAAAATAAAGGAAATTAGCTATATTATGTTATGTATTTATTTAATATTTTTCTCTATATCTACTAGTGCACCAAGTTTGGAGCAATATTTTGCACCAAGTTTGGAGCAATACTTTGCACCAAATTTTGAGCAATAATATTTTTTGCTTTAGAAAGAGTGTGCAATTTGTAAAAAGATCAATTTGCATGTGCAAGCCAATCACATGAGTCATCTATGTGCAACCATTAATCTGTAGCTACATAGTTTATTTACATTGCATAATTCTACTTTATTCAACATATATTTTGTTTTTAATGTCCCTTTGAAGATAATACTTAAATGAATGCTGTTACACTATGTTTTTTTTATAATTTTTTTATTGTACACATATTTAAACAATTTGTTTAAACCAGAAACAGAAAAACAGAAAATATACCAGAACAACAATTTAAAAAAAACAACAACAAACATTTAAAGATATCCCCCAAGTGCGTCCCTGATGTTAGTAATTGTCACAACAACAAGTTGTAAGGCCTCAGACAGTTGGCCAAACAATTCTGGAAGAATTGGATTTGTCTGTGTTCCCTGGTTGGCATCTATCAAAAAACAAAATCAAATATGTTTTACCAGTTCATTATCAAGATTCAAGTGTTAAAACAAAATAAATTCTTACATTATCTTACAGCCACCTGTATGTCAATATTAGATATATATATATATATATATATATATATATATTTATTTATATATATTTTTAATGTTAATGTGTCAACTATTTTGACATGAAGTGAAAGTGTGGCAGCCATTATATGTGAACACATACATAATATTGTTGTGACTAATGTCATCATCATATAAAAAAAGGACACTTACAAGTCCTGATGAGTGATCTTATGGACTAATAAAAGTCTGGTTCCCGTCGTCTTAAGTCACTAAAATGACGCAAACATTGTCGTTGCGTCCTTTTAGTACCCGAGACTCTGTACATTCTCCTCATCATTTCGTAAATGATGTGATCGCGACTTTCCAGTTGCACTCCAAGAACTCCTCCAAATCTCAGAGGAAAGTATTTGTTCATCCCATATACAGTTGCGCACGCATCCTCAAAGGAATGTTGGCACCCAGGTTTGATTCTTTCACCACCCTGGCATTTTCGGAATCCACCGGGTTGCAGCAGAGGCAAACGGAGCATTACAAGAAAAAAATATAACCGCCCGCAATAAGTATTAAAAAAAAAACCTAAACGCCCGCAAAAAGTATTAGAAGAAAATAAACTTACAGCCCGCAAAAGGTATTTAAAAAAATAACCGCCCGCATTAAGTTTTTTTAAAAAAAAAAACAACTAATAAAATTATTAACCCCTAAATCCGCCAACACCCCACAACGCATTAAACCTAATTTACCTATTAACTCCTACACCGCCAACCCCCACAACGAAAAAAACAAACGAATGTAATGACTAAGCCCCCTAACCTAACACCCCATAAATTAACCCCTTAATTACATTTAAAAAAACACTACATTACAATTAAAAAAAAATTAAAAAAAATGACATTACATTAATCTAAAATAACAGAAAATAAAAAAGGCTAACATTACAAAAAATAATAAACAACACTGTCCAAAATAAAAAAAATTACACCTAATCCCTATGAAAATAAAAAAGTCCCCCCCAAAATAAAAACATTAATCTAAGAATAAATTACCAATAGACCTTAAAAGGGCTTTTTGTAGGGCATTGCCCCAAGTTTAACAGCTAGAAAAAAATAATCATATTGTGTGCCGGTATTTTTCAGGAAAGCGATATTTAGCGCTCCACTTGTAATCTAGCCCTTAGTATGTTCATATAAAGTTTTGGTAGTTTGTCAGAAAACCAGAGTCTACATTAAGGGGTCAATTTATCAAGCTCTGTACCGCTGCTCCATAACCTGTCCGCCTGCTCTGAGGCGGCGGACAGAAATCAACCCGATTGAATACGATCGGGTTGATTGACACTCCCTGCTAGCGGCTGGTGCAATACGCTGTCTGCATTTATCGATGTGCGGCGGACATGATACGCTACATAGTATCATGTCCGTCCGCACTTTAATAAATAGACCCCTAAGTCCCTCCTTTATAGTGTTGAAATGTGTTATCATTTTTATCTCAAAGTTTTCAGTTTGTGGGAATCCTAAAATTTCCCTTTAAGTACTTTCATTTTGATCTGTTTGGGTGAAATGGTGTCCGGCTTGGGTATTTGTGTTCCTCATTGTTTGTGATGGAGTGTCTGTGCTGGTTTCAAGCCAGTTTCTCCAATGTAGCAACCTGGGTCACATGCTGTACACTGTATCATGTACACCACTTTGCAGATGTGCATGAATATGATCATATCCCTTAATGTTGTGTGTTTTGTTCTTGTACCTGGCTGTGTTTTTTTTACATATATGTTGGCACAATTTGCAGCAGGATTTGTTGCATTGTATGGTGCCTTTCTAAGGTTAGTTTGCTGTAGACTAATCTTTGTTTCAGGTTTGGTGGTTGTTTAAATATTTTTGTTGTTTATTTAAACAACCACCAAACCTGAGACAAAGAAACGAATGCACACATACGCATGCACATACACACACACATGCACACACGCACACACATGCACACATGTGACAATTTCTTCTTGTGGCAAACCAGGGACTACACTAAACACAAGTGCTTGTTCCTTAGTGACAGAGAACAAAGTACCACAGTATTGTCTTCTTATACTTGGTATCAACTACTGATATGCACCTCATGTAGCTGGCTAGACGCTCCTGTTATAACAGTGTATGATACAACTGTATGCTATAAGCATCTGTGAAGGTTATAATATAAAGAATACTATGTTGCACAAAATAATTAGGGTTTCACATCAGCTCTTTGTTATCTAAAATAGTTCTTGGAGATGGAATGAGAGTAACCGCGGCTTAATGGCAACAATGACACAAGATGCTGTGGGGTCTGGTACCTAGAATACAGCACATTTGCAGCAGAATCTCCCATATAATGCACTTCAAAAACAAAATGAGTAGCAGGAAAAAAATGGTGTTAAAAAAGTCTTAAAGGCGGTTTCATTACAATGATTTCACGTTGGAAGTACATTATATGAGAAAGTTCTGCTCACATATCATGCAGGAGAACTATATGCCGTAGTGTACAGTGAACTGTTTAGTGAAACATACACACACTTTACTTCCTATGAGATAAACATAATGATTGACTTCCAAGAAAGAAACACAAGTGCTTTATGGCAAATGAAATGTTCTTAAACAATATTCCCAAGGTATGTCTATTTGACTACTGTAAAAATATAATTAGCTGGCAGTAAATTAATTAAGTTTATTGGATCTCTGTTCTGTAGTCTGCAATCATTCAAGTGCAGAAATGCCCCCCCCCCCCAGGCACATCCTGAACATGATCTGGACCTACATGGGTGTCTGTATATTGCGTACCACTCCTAGCTCCTAAACATGATGTATGGCTCTTTTCCTGTCCACTCCTCCTTTACATTATCACATGGCTGTTAAGTTGCAGATTTCCTCGTAACCTGTACTTCGCTGATTCGAACATATCGATCTTGTGACGATGTGTGAGAATCAAAGTGCAGGCTACTCCCACTGGCACGCCCTGCTAATTCCCCCTGAACGCCTATATCTATGTCAGGCCTAAGCTACACTCCCCCTGCACCACCCAGCTAACTCCCACTGACCGCATACACCTACGTCACTCCTAACCTACCCTCCCCCGGAACGCCCAGTTAAGTCCCTAATACCGCCTACACTTATGTAATGTCTAACCTACACTCCCCTGGAATGCCCCAGCTAACTCCCACATATAAAGCATCATTAAAGGAACACAAAACCTACATTTTTTTATTTCAAGATTCGGATAGAGCGTGCAATTTTAAGTAACTTTCTAATTTACTCCTGTTATAAATATTTATTTGCTCTCTTGCTATCTTTATTTCAAAAAGCAGGAATGTAAGCTTAAGAGCTGGCCCATATTTGGTTCAGCACCTAGGTAGCGCTTGCTGATTGGTGGCTACATTTATTGTGTTAAGGGTGTCTAGAGATTAAGGGTTAATTACAGATAGAACTGCCAGTAAAGAATTTATTGAGGTACATAGGAATATCACTGGAAATTGTAATTGTGGAATTGAGTACAGAGTTTTGCTCAGATTCCCTGTGCAGAATGTCAACAGTTGCTAAAGTTTTTACAGTCATGCCAACAAGCAGTCAAATCCAGACACAGAATAATTTATGTAATATTTTGCCAGTAAACAATATCTTTATAGCATTCAAATGATCAGGCCCTAAACATTTTAGTAATTAAAGCACCATTGCAGTAACTGATTAATCACACTAGAATTTAGTAAGTACTTTATTTAGAACAAAAGGAAATGTTTCCCTGGATATGTTTCTTGCAAATCAATTACTTGTTCCTACCTTTTAAGTCATTGGCCTCTATTTAAGAAAGTCTGGCGGACCTGATCCGAAAGTGCGGATCAGGTCCGCCAGACCTCGCTGATTACGGAGAGCAATACGCTCTCCGTATTCAGCATTGCACCAGCAGCTCACAAGCGCTGCTGGTGCAACGCCGCCCCCTGCAGAATCGCGGCCAATCGGCCGCCAGCAGGGGGGTGTCAATCAACCCGATCGTACTCGATCGGGTTGAATTGCGGCGATGTCTGTCCGCCTGCTCAGAGCAGGCGGACAGGTTATGGAGCAGCGGTCTTTGTGACCGCTGCTTCATAACTGCTGTTTCTGGCGAGTCTGTAGCCATTCGGAGCTTGATAGATAGGCCCCATTAAATGGTGTTTATGTGTCAGTAGACAATATTCCTTAACATTAATGATCTCTGCTTTAAAAAGATTGTTCAACCACTCAAAATCACTTAAGATATTAGGTAGTTGTAATGGATTATTTTAAGTGTGAGATTTTCTTTTAGGTGCTAGGGTTTCTGTTTAGGGTTGGCATAATTGTAATGGGTGGGACCTTTGGATATTAGGGGTAGACTTTGGATGGAGTGTAGGACATTTGGGATTTCAGTGGACATTAGGTATTAGGTAGATACAACTTAAGGGGATACTAAACCCACAATTTTTCTTTCATGATTCAGATAGAGAATGCAATTTTAAGCAACTTTCTAATTTACTCCTATTATCAAATTTTCTTCATTCTCTTCCTGTCTTTATTTGAAAAGCAGGAATGTGAAGCTTAGGAGCCGGCCCATTTTTGGTTCAGCACCTGGGTAGCGCTTGCTGATTGGTGGCTAAATATAGCCACTAATATGCAAGCACTATCCAGGCTGCTGAACCAAAAATAGGCTGGCTCCTAAGCTTTACATTCCTGCTTTTCAAATAAAGATAGCAAGAGAACAAAGACAAATGGATAATAAGAGTCAATTAGAAAGTTGCTTAAAATTGCATTCTCTATCTAAATCATGATAGAAAAAAAAAACTTGCGTTTAGTATCCCTTTAAGTCTGAAAACTATGTTTTCCGATTCTGATAACTGGGCTGCATTGCATTCAACACATATTTGTCCTTAATTTTCTTTAGCAGAGATTGTCTTACAAGTATCTGAAAAACAAGGAACATGTTGCAAACATAATGATTGTGGCTAGACTTGTCTACTCTAATAGCAAGACTGTTAGGCTCCTCCAAATCAGGTCAGTGGTGAGTGGGATTTGGCTATTAAAAACATCAAACATGGTGACACTGCATTTAAAACATTTTAACATTTTAAACTCACCTATTATGTCAATTTATTGAAAGAAAAATGTAATTGCAAGAGGATTATTTCCCTTTAAGGAGTTAATTATGGGGAGGGGCTGTCAGTGGGGTTTGGAGCCTATAAGGATAAAGTTGGTAACAGTGGCGGTATAGTCGTTGTCAGGTGGTCATTGTTTAATAATGACCACTTCTGGGTGGTGGTAATAGCACTGATAATGTAATGGCACTGATAATGTACCATTGCAAAAAATTAAATAAAAAACAACAACAAAATTGAGCTACTATTAAAATTCTGATTTGCTTGTTTAAAGGGACAAATAGAGCATGCAACTTTCTAATTTATTTCTAATATCACATTTTATGCATTCTCTTGGTATCTTTTGATGAATAGCAGGGATGTAAACTCAGGAGCGTGCATGTGTCTGTAGTACTGTATGGCAGCAGTTTTGTAAGAATGTTATCCATTTGCAAGAGAATTAGAGGGCCAAATATTTCCGGCCATGTTGTGAGGTTGTTAGGGAGAATGGAACTCAGAATGCAGAAATAGATACGCTGAACAACTGAAGTCTTTTGAAATAGCTTTACTGAATGAATAGCAAATGAAAAACTGGTAGTTTAAATTGAAGAACACAGAAACAGCAAGTATTTATATAGGCCCAAGGCTGAACTCTAGAGCCCTGTTCAATTTCAGAAAACCTTGGTAGGTTGCATAAACACAGTCCAGAGGATTCAAATGCACTAGTAGTGCAGTATACCCAATGCAACAGGGCCTTTGCTAGGATTTATGGCCACACAGGCAAGGATACATCCCCCCCATGGTTACATACCATCCCCATTGCTAGTTAAAGGGATATGAAATCCAATTTTTTTTAATTTCATGATTCAGACAAAGCATGCAATTTTAAGCAAATTTCTTATTTACTCCTATTATCAATTTTGTTTACTTTCTTGCTATCTGTATTTGAAAAGTAGGAATGTATGCTTAGGAGCAGGCCCATTTTTGGTTCAACACCTGAGTAGTTTTTGCTTATTGGTAGTGCAGCAAAGCAAATCAAACAGTGGTAGCTCTGCATAACAAATCAAACAATGGTAATGCCACATAACACATCAACCAGTCGTAGTACTGCATAGCAAATCAAGCAATGGTAGCGCTGCATAACAAATCAGACAGTGGTAGCTCTGCATAACAAAACAGACAGTGGAAGCTTAATAGATATTAAGGTTACATTTATGAAACAGACTGAACTATTGAAAAATAAAACTATTGCTATTGAGGTTTATGCACTGTTACCTGTCAGCCACTACTCATTTTTTAGTGGCAACTGTCTGCTAGATCAGGAAGCACTGTGTACACTTTTTTGTGCCTGAGTGCATTTCCAAGGACATAATGATAGCAGGTACAAAAAGGGCATGCTCCGCTTAGTACATGAAAAGGAAGAAACCTAAACAGAATGACATCATGTTACCTTGACCCAAATTGCCTTAAACAGCAGTTAAGATTGTGAACTATATGACAGTGCTTGGCATATCCAAGAAATAATGTCCCTAATAAATGTAGCCCTTTTAATAAACCAGGCAAGTTTTGTTGTTGAGTGTATGTTGTTTGTCTTGACAATGGCTCAGGAAAAAAAGCTAAATTGTTGACCTTTTAAATAGATTAATAAATAAAAAAAATGATTTTTGCTATATTACAATCAATGGGAGTGCCATTACCTAGAACTTACTTAGGTATGCTCTTAAGGAAATAAACTGTTTCAACAAAGGATAAGAAAAATAAGTAAATTCAAGTTTTATTTTAACTACTGTCTATTCAGATGATTACTCTGTAATTATACATGTTATTTTAATGGTATCCAATTAGATGCTGCAAGCAAGAAAATGTTAACACTGGAATACAACATTGAACAGTGCATGATGCCTGTGTATAAGTAAACAGTGTAATAGTGCAACAAGCCCTCTTTGACACAAGCTATGTACATTACCACAAGATCTGCACTGCACGCACCCTGCCCAGTGACATATTTAAGCCCAGCTGTGAGTTGTCATACTCAAGCCAAGGAAAAGGTAAATTAAGCTGCTGCTGCATGAACATAATTATATGGGTGACGGCGTCTGCACCACCCACGTCCCCACCACCAGTCACTCACACACAGTCACAGAGTGCCGCACCTGGCCACAATCACACTGCCGCCATTGTCCCTGGCTGCCTAGCCCGCCCTGTGCCCCTGGCTGTGTCAGAGTGACTGTTGTTACGACGCGCACCTACCATGTATTCTAATTTCTGCCCTGCTCAGTGCCCGGCTGCCCTCAGAGACCACCGCCAGACACAACATCCTACCTCACTCTTTAGTACTGTACCGGTCATCTCGTCTGGCCATCACGGTCTGGGACTGGACATCATCACTTACTCACATGCAGTGCAGAGTTCTCAGTGAGTCTCGTGGCGTGTCAGGCATCCCCCATGATTTCCCTCTTAGTAGACTTAGGTGGCAGGCCAGGCAGCAGGCAGCGCAGCTGCGCAAGTGAGACTGAGCTCCACACCACACGCCCACATTCTCCGCTGTTGTGGATCATGTCCGCCACACATCAATAAATACTGACAGCATACGCTGTCGGCATTTATCATTGCACAAGCATTTCTAGTGAAATGCTTGTGCAATGCCGCCCCCTGCGCATTTGCGGACAATCGTATCCGATTGAGCTGATTGCTGTCCGCTGCCTCAGAGGTGACGGACGAGTTAAGGAGGAGCGGTCTTAAGACCGCTGCTTCTTAACTTCTGTTTCCATACATTAAGATTATGGTGACCATATTGCTTTAAAAAGGGACACATATGAAAAATACATGTCAGGATTCTTATTCAAAACATTTCTATAAACAGCCCTGAAAACAGCCCTGACATATGTATTTTTCATATGTCTCCCTTTTTAAAGCGGCATTATGGTCACCCTAATTAAGATGCATACGGGGCATGATAAATTGGCCCCTGTATCTGAATCACGAAAGAAAAAAATTTGGTTCAGTATACATTTTAACAGGCACAGGATACTCAGCAGGTACTGTTGGTGAGACTGTCACTGGATACCAGGTAAAGTACAGCGGGCACAGCTAGTTTGAGGAAAGCTGTCACTGGTAAAGCAGGCACAGGAGATTCAGCAGGCACTGTATACCCAGCAGGTACTGTTGGTGAAACTGTCATGGGATACCAGGTTGGTACAGCAGGCACAAGTACAAGGTAAGTATTCCTCAGCTTCAGAAACAAGGAGAGCATATGCAGGTACTAGGTATGCTTGGTTTCAGGATCAAGGTGAGCATACACAAGTACAAAGTAAGTATGCTTGGTATCCAGGTACAAGGTAAGTATACTTGGTATCCAGGTACAAGGTAAGTATACTTGGTATATACTTGGTGCTGTGTGTATATATTACTCATGTCATGTGCTGTGTGTATATATTACTCATTTCATGTGCTGTGTGTATATATTACTCATGTCATGTGCTGTATGTATATATTACTCATGTCATGTGCTGTGTGTATATATTACTCATGTCATGTGCTGTGTGTATATATTACTCATGTCATGTGCTGTGTGTATATATTACTCATGTCATGTTGGCTGCTAATAAAGTGGATGTGCTGCTTATAAAAGTGGATGTGTACCATAAAAAATCTTCATGATATAATTATCTAATCATTTGAATGCATTTGCTCTACTAGTTTGTAGTTCTGTAAATATAACTCAGTTTCCCGTATAAGAACTCTAGACTATTACAGCTGAGGCGTATGGCATTTGATGTAGATATCAAAAATAGTTTTATTATCAATAGATAAGGTATCGAAAAAGCAACATTCCATAAATAAAGAAGTTTAATGATTAATGTATGTTTCTAACAATATCTAGTTTTTCCTGTAATTGCCATGAGAGAGGCGCCTTATGTTGTGCAGGAGATAGCAGTGACATCAGCCACTGGAGAGGTGATTGCATGCACTATAATTAAAGGTTTGTCTAGCTGCACTAACTTTGAACCATAACCTTGAGCTGTAGGCATAATTAGCTGGGGTGCAGTCACTACTGAGTACACAGCTTCAGGGGACCCATGTATGATCTATGTTACCTTGTTAAATTATGTGATGAATAAATGGAACATTAGTAAGATATTAAATAAACTCCCTGTATAAGTATTTTTCTCTTGTTAAGTGTATCCAGTCCACGGATCATCCATTACTTGTGGGATATTCTCCTTCCCAACAGGAAGTTGCAAGAGGATCACCCACAGCAGAGCTGCTATATAGCTCCTCCCCTCACTGCCATATCCAGTCATTCTCTTGCAACTCTCAACTAAGATGGAGGTCGTAAGAGGACTGTGGTATTTTATACTTAGTTTATTTCTTCAATCAAAAGTTTGTTATTTTTAAATGGTACCGGAGTGTGCTGTTTATCTCAGGCAGTATTTAGAAGAAGAATCTGCCTGCGTTTTCTATGATCTTAGCAGAAGTAACTAAGATCCTTTGCTGTTCTCACATATTCTGAGGAGTGAGGTAACTTCAGAGGGGGAATAGCGTGCAGGTTTTCCTGTAATAAGGTATGTGCAGTTAAAATATTTTTCTAGGGATGGAATTTGCTAGAAAATGCTGCTGATACCGAAGTAATGTAAGTAAAGCCTTAAATGCAGTGATAGCGACTGGTATCAGGCTTATTAATAGAGATACATACTCTTATAAAAGTGTATTTTAAAACGTTTGCTGGCATGTTTAATCGTTTTTTACATATGTTTGGTGATAAAACTTATTGGGGCCTAGTTTTTTCCACATGGCTAGCTTGAATTTTGCCTAGAAACAGTTCCCTGATGCTTTCCACTGTTGTAATATGAGTGGGAGGGGCCTATTTTGGCATTTTTTTGCACAGCAAAAATTACAGATACAGACATCCAGCTTCTTCCTGCATGATCCAGGACTTCTCTAAAGGGCTCAAAAGGCTTCAAAAGTCGTATTGAGGGAGGTAAAAAGCCACAGTAGAGCTGTGGCAGTTGTTGTGACTGTTTAAAAAACGTTTTTGTCATTTGTTATTCCGTTTTTGGTATTAAGGGGTTAATCATCCATTTGTAAGTGGGTGTAATGCTCTGCTAACTTATTACATACACTGTAAAAATTTTGTTAGTGTAACTGCATTTTTTCACTGTTATTTCAAGATTTGGGAAAATTTGTAATTCTTAAAGGTGCAGTAACGTTTTTTATATTGCTTGTAAACTTGTTTTAAAGTGTTTTCCAAGCTTGCTAGTCTCATTGCTAGTCTGTTTAAACATGTCTGACACAGAGGAACCTACTTGTTCATTATGTTTGAAAGCCATGGTGGAGCCCCATAGGAGAATGTGTACTAAATGTATTGATTTCACCTTAAACAGTAAAGATCAGTCTTTATCTATAAAAGAATTATCACCAGAGGGTTCTGTCGAGGGGGAAGTTATGCCGACTAACTCTCCCCACGTGTCAGACCCTTCGCCTCCCGCTCAGGGGACGCACGCTAATATGGCGCCAATTACATCAGGGACGCCCATAGCGATTACCTTGCAGGACATGGCTGCAATCATGAATAATACCCTGTCAGAGGTATTATCTAGATTGCCTGAATTAAGAGGCAAGCGCGATAGCTCTGGGGTTAGGAGAGATACAGAGCGCGCAAATGCTGTTAGAGCCATGTCTGATACTGCGTCACAGTATGCAGAACATGAGGACGGAGAGCTTCAGTCTGTGGGTGACATCTCTGACTCGGGGAAACCTGATTCAGAGATTTCTAATTTTAAATTTAAGCTTGAGAACCTCCGTGTATTGCTTGGGGAGGTATTAGCTGCTCTGAATGACTGTAACACAGTTGCAATGCCCGAGAAATTGTGTAGGCTTGATAGATACTATGTGGTGCCGGTGTGTACTGACGTTTTTCCTATACCTAAAAAGCTTACAGAAATATTAGCAAGGAGTGGGATAGACCCGGTGTGCCCTTTTCCCCACCTCCTATATTTAGAAAAATGTTTCCAATAGACAGGGACTTATGGCAGACGGTCCCTAAGGTGGAGGGAGCAGTTTCTACTTTAGCAAAGCGTACCACTATCCCGGTTGATGACAGTTGTGCTTTTTCAGATCCAATGGATAAAAAATTGGAGGGCTACCTTAAGAAAATGTTTATTCAACAAGGTTTTATTTTACAGCCATCCACACAGCTCCATTGAATTAAATTATTGACAAGCTTAGAACGCTTAAGCTAGCTAACTCATTTGTTTCTGATGCCATTGTTCATTTGACTAAACTAACGGCTAAGAATTCCGGATTCACCATCCAGGCGCGTAGGGCGCTATGGCTTAAATCATGGTCAGCTGACGTGACTTCAAAGTCTAAATTACTCAACATTCCTTTCAAGGGGCAGACCTTATTCGGGCCTGGCTTGAAGGAAATTATTGCTGACATTACTGGAGGCAAGGGTCATACCCTTCCTCAGGACAGGGCCAAATCAAAGGCCAAACAGTCTAATTTTCATGCCTTTCGAAATTTCAAGGCAGGAGCAGCATCAACTTCCTCCGCTTCAAAACAAGAGGGAACTGTTGCTCATTCCAGACAGGCCTGGAAACCTAACCAGTCCTGGAACAAGGGCAAGCAGGCCAGAAAGCCTGCTGCTGCCCCCAAGACAGCATGAAGGAACGGCCCCCTATCCAGAAACGGATCTAGTGGGGGGCAGACTTCCTCTCTTCGCCCAGGCGTGGGCAAGAGGTGTTCAGGATCCCTGGGCGTTGGAGATCATATCTCAGGGATATCTTCTGGACTTCAAAGCTTCTCCTCCACAAGGGAGATTTCATCTTTCCAGGTTATCAGCAAACCAGATAAAGAAAGAGGCATTCCTAAGCTGTGTGCAAGACCTCCTAGTAATGGGAGTGATCCATCCAGTTCCGCGGACGGAACAAGGACAGGGATTTTATTCAAATCTGTTTGTGGTCCCCAAGAAAGAGGGAACCTTCAGACCAATCTTCGATCTAAAGATCTTAAACAAATTCCTCAGAGTTCCATCATTCAAAATGGAAACTATTCGGACCATCCTACCCATGATCCAAGCGGGTCAGTACATGACCACAGTGGACTTAAAGGATGCCTACCTTCACATACCGATTCACAAAGATCATCATCGGTTCCTAAGGTTTGCCTTTCTAGACAGGCATTACCAATTTGTAGCTCTTTTTTCTTCGGGTTGGCCACTGCCCCGAGAATTTTTACAAAGGTTCTGGGCTCACTTCTGGCGGTTCTAAGACCGTGAGGCATAGCGGTGGCTCCGTATCTAGACAAGCTTTCAAATTGCCAAGTCTCATACAGAGATAGTTCTGGCATTTCTGAGGTCGCATGGGTGGAAAGTGAACGTGGAGTTCACTATCACCACTCACAAGAGTCTCCATCCTAGGGACTCTTATAGATTCTGTAGAGATGAAAATTTACCTGACGGAGTCCAGGTTATCAAAACTTCTAAATGCTTGCCGTGTCCTTCATTCCATTCCACGCCCGTCAGTGGCTCAGTGCATGGAAGTAATCGGCTTAATGGTAGCGGCAATGGACATAGTACCATTTGCGCTCCTGCATCTCAGACCGCTGCAATTATGCATGCTAAGTCAGTGGAATGGGGATTACTCAGATTTGTCCCCTCTACTAAATCTGGATCAAGAGACCAGAGATTCTCTTCTCTGGTGGCTTTCTCGGGTCCATCTGTCCAAGGGTATGACCTTTTGCAGGCCAGATTGGACGATTGTAACAACAGATGCCAGCCTTCTAGGTTGGGGCGCAGTCTGAAACTCCCTGAAGGCCCAGGGATCGTGGACTCAGGAGGAGGAACTCCTCCCAATAAATATTCTGGAGTTAAGAGCAATATTCAATGCTCTTCTAGCTTGGCCTCAGTTAGCAATACTGAGGTTCATCAGATTTCAGTCGGACAACATCACGACTGTGGCTTACATCAACCATCAAGGGGGAACCAGGAGTTCCCTAGCGATGTTAGAAGTCTCAAAGATAATTCGCTGGGCAGAGTCTCACTCTTGCCACCTGTCAGCGATCCACATCCCAGGCGTAGAGAACTGGGAGGCAGACTTTTCATCAGACTTTTCATCCGGGGGAGTGGGAACTCCATCCGGAGGTGTTTGCTCAACTGGTCCATCGTTGGGGCAAACCAGAACTGGATCTCATAGCGTCTCGCCAGAACGCCAAGCTTCCTTGTTACGGATCCAGGTCCAGGGACCCGGGAGCAACGCTGATAGATGCTCTAGCAGCTCCTTGGTTCTTCAACCTGGCCTATGTGTTTCCACCGTTTCCTCTGCTCCCTCGACTGATTGCCAAAATCAAACAGGAGAGAGCATCGGTGATTCTGATAGCGCCTGCGTGGCCACGCAGGACCTGGTATGCAGACCTAGTGGACATGTCATCTCTTCCACCATGGACTCTGCCTCTGAGGCAGGACCTTCTAATACAAGGTCCTTTCAATCATCCAAATCTAATTTCTCTGAGACTGACTGCATGGAGATTGAAAGCTTGATTCTATCAAGGCGTGGCTTCTCCGAGTCAGTCATTGATACCTTAATACAGGCTCGGAAGCCTGTCACCAGGAAAATCTACCATAAGATATGGCGTAAATATCTTTATTGGTGTGAATCCAAGAGTTACTCATGGAGTAAGGTTAGGATTCCTAGTATATTGTCCTTTCTCCAAGAGGGTTTGGACAAAGGCTTATCAGCTAGTTCTTTAAAAGGACAGATCTCTGCTCTGTCTATTCTTTTGCACAAGCGTCTGGCAGAAGTTCCAGACGTCCAGGCATTTTGTCAGGCTTTGGTTAGGATTAAGCCTGTGTTTAAAACTGTTGCTCCCCCGTGGAGCTTAAACTTGGTTCTTAAAGTTCTTCAGGGAGTTCCGTTTGAACCCCTTCATTCCATTGATATTAAACTTTTATCTTGGAAAGTTCTGTTTTTGATGGCTATTTCCTCGGCTCGAAGAGTCTCTAAATTATCTGCCTTACATTGTGATTCTCCTTATCTGATTTTTCATTCAGACAAGGTAGTTCTGCGTACCAAACCTGGGTTTTTACCTAAGGTGGTTTCTAACAGGAATATCAATCAAGAGATTGTTGTTCCATCATTGTGTCCTAATCCTTCTTCAAAGAAGGAACGTGTTTTGCATAATCTGGATGTAGTTTTACTTACAGGCTACTAAAGATTTTCGTCAAACATCTGCCCTGTTTGTCGTTTACTCTGGACAGAGGAGAGGTCAAAAAGCTTCGACAACCTCTCTCTCCTTTTGGCTTCGGAGCATAATACGCTTAGCCTATGAGACTGCTGGACAGCAGCCCCCTGAAAGGATTACAGCTCATTCTACTAGAGCTGTGGCTTCCACCTGGGCCTTTAAAAATGAGGCCTCTGTTGAACAGATTTGCAAGGCTGCGACTTGGTCTTCGCTTCACACCTTTTCAAAATTTTACAAATTTGACACTTTTGCTTCTTCGGAGGCTGTTTTTGGGAGAAAGGTTCTACAGGCAGTGGTTCCTTCCGTTTACGTTCCTGCCTTGTCCCTCCCATCATCCGTGTACTTTAGCTTTGGTATTGGTATCCCACAAGTAATGGATGATCCGTGGACTGGATACACTTAACAAGAGAAAACATAATTTATGCTTACCTGATAAATTTATTTCTCTTGTAGTGTATCCAGTCCACTGCCCGCCCTGTCCTTTTAAGGCAGGTCTAAATTTTAATTAAACTACAGTCACCACTGCACCCTATGGTTTCTCCTTTCTCGTCTTGTTTCGGTCGAATGACTGGATATGGCAGTGAGGGGAGGAGCTATATAGCAGCTCTGCTGTGGGTGATCCTCTTGCAACTTCCTGTTGGGAAGGAGAATATCCCACAAGTAATGGATGATCCGTGGACTGGATACACTACAAGAGAAATAAATTTATCAGGTAAGCATAAATTATGTTTTTTAAAGATACATTTTCAGAGCCAAGGAAAAGGAGCTATATATATATATATATATATATATATATATATATATATATATATATATATATAATTAGCCGGTGGCCCAGCTCATGCTTGTTTTCTTTTGGGAGCACGGAGTTAAGATAAAACTTGTCTTGAAGAAGGCTCAAATAAGAGCCAAAAACGTCGACTATGACTATGATCTTTTATGTGAAAATTCTGATGTACTCAGAATAAATACCATCGATTATTAAAACTAAAAATCCTGTGAGTGCCCTTCTTTACAACAAATATATATACAGGTAGCCCTCAGTTTACGCCGGGGTTAGGTTCCAGAAGGAATGGTTGTAAATCGAAACCGTTGTAAATTGAAACCCAGTTTATAATGTAAGTCAATCGGAAGTGAGGGAGATAGGTTCCAGGCCCCTCTCAAAATTGTCATAAGTAACACCTAATACATTATTTTTAAAGCTTTGAAATGAAAACTTTAAATGCTAAACAGCATTATAAACCTAATAAAATAACCACACAACACAGACTTCACTTGCATTTTTCTGCAAACAGTTCTTTCTATGCATTCCAATCTGGACTTATTTATAGACAGGAAGATCTTGTTCCTTTGAAATCTGCTCTATAGCTCATGTCTGGTTAAACTGATTAATTTCAGCTTGCTTGGCTTTGCTGCAACACAAGCGGACAGCTCCACCTACTGGCTATTTTAATAAATGCACTGCTTCTCAATGCTTTTCTATATCAGTCACATGACTGGAAAAAAAGGTTGTTATTCTGAAACGGTGTAAATTGAACCGTTGTAAAACGAGGGCCACCTGTATATATATATATGTGTGTATAGTATATACTGTATATTATACAGTATATATAGCTTTGAGCAACTCTTCAACTTGTTTCCCCTAGTATTTAATATACAGACAAATTTGTAACATGAAATGTTTGATGAACTAAAACTAATGGAGGGAGAAATGTGGGTAGAATAAGGGGCACTCTCTAAATTTTTCCCACAGGCCCAGTAGTATCTAAGTATGCTTCTATAATTGTTATATACACACAACCCATATAGGAGCTATTCATTTAAAATATATCATTAGCAATATTAAATATGCAATTTTAAATTATTACCAGGAGGGGAATGGCAATTGGTGCCGCTGGTGTGGCCCATAGCAAACAGTCTATACATAGGCGTGTGCTGAATGTGTACAATCCTAATGCAGGGGAGCCTTTTATTAGTGCAGATCTGTCTACTCTATTTCAAAATCATTTTAAATAGCAGAATGTATATAATTATTATTGCTTACTACTGAGTTATCGTTGGGGGGCATAAAAAATATTTTGCAACAGGGCCCTCTGTTGTGTAGGTCCACTGCTGATCAGGGCCGTCTTTAATATTGACTGGACCCAGGGCAAACATTTTCTCTTGGGCCCCCCTCCATGCAATTTCACTCTCCACCCCAACATCCCAAAAAACAAATAAATCAATTTATTTTATCATTATTTTTTTTAAAATTATTAGCCCAGCAGTGGATCATCCGCTGCTGGGCTAATCATTAAAAAAAAGAATTAAATTGCAATATTTAAAACTGGACTTAAGCTGTACTTATAAGTAAATACATATATAAATTAATAAATTAATGTAATATGCTTTTGAATCTGATTTTTGTGTGAAGTTAGCTTGTTAAACAGACCTACTACTATTGCAGCCAACAGGAGCAAAGCAAGGTAAAGACTGAGGAGGAAGCATGGAGGTGCAAACAAATATAAGTTTACTGACTGGAACAGCAGAACTACTATGGGAAGCTGTAAAATCTGAGACAGAGAGAAAAAAAACTATAAAAATAAACCTTACCTTACTGTGTGAAGTGTCAGCATGACACTATACATCAGCCACAGCAGCACATGTCACTTCTTTGTTAGGAACAAGTTCCCTCTCACCCTGCACTAGACGATGCTGCATGGGGGAGGGGCGTGTGTGCACTCACTTATTCTTCCCACTGACACCTTTCTACAAAGCACTGTTCCCCTAACAAACTTCAGTTAGTTGATCTTAGGGCCACAGCAGAAAGAGCAGGGCTAAGGGGACCAGCAGACTGGATGCTGTCGTCTAAGGCTGCTTGGATACATTGTGAGATGAGTCACACAGCCTCAAGACTGAAGAGAGCAGTGTGTGCAGCTGTGCAGATGCACAAATCCTCACGTGCCTGCCGCTCCAGCTTTCTGCTACATACGCCTACAGTCAGCCCTACCCAGAAACAATCCCACCCCCAGCAGGACTTTTTCTGATGCAGTGGGATTGGCTGGATGCCGAGTTAGGGCTTAGCATTCAGTGCTGCACAGTGCACATCTAAAACAGCACATGGCACTAGCTTGGCATGTCACATGAAACCGGCATGGCCCTGGGCAGCTGCCCCTTTTGCATGTGTTAAAGACGGCCCTGCTGCTGATTATCATATACTAGTCCTAAAGCCCGTGTACAAGGGCCATTTTCTGCAGTGTGATGGTCCCACCCGCCCATGCTTCGGCCCGGCCATGCCCCCACCATGGCTGCTCCTGTTCGGCAACCCCCTCCCCGCCACAACCGCTCCCATCCGGCCACTCCCCCGCCACACCGCTCCCGCCCACCCTCTCTGCTGTCTCACTGACTGATCCTTATGGCCAGGCAGGTTTGTCCTTGTGCAGTCTCTACTGCACATGACAACATCGGAGAAACATACCTGGTCTTTCATAATATAGGATGGGCTGCTGAATTGTTTAAAGGGTGTTAGATTTTATCTATACTTTGGGATAACCATGCATTTCTGAACTTACTAATAAATATATATATATAAAACATTATTTTCAAGGAATGTGTATTAACCCCTTGGTTACTAGAGGGAGCTGCATTGCATTGGCTTGTAATGTGTTGTAGCCTTCTCTTGCAGGCAAGTAGTAAAGAATTATATATATATTTTCTTTTTTTTAAAGTGATTTGTACAGTTTTCTAGTTAATTTTTAATTCCATTTAAAAAAGAATCCAAAACCACAAACATGACCTTCAGACTTTAGAAGCCCAGGATTTGACAAACGATGTCTTGCATTATCTGTGACAATCTCTAGATATATTTCTGTAAATTAGCATGGTAACTACCGCAGCCTACTTCAAATGCAAGTTGTAGTAGGTCCCCACCAGTCACCCTCTTCACCAAAATATAGTATAGAGCATCACTAACATGGTAAAATATAGACCTTTATTTAACCCTTTAAGGACACAGCTTTCAGTTTGCTCAATTGTTTTATGACGGAAAAATTCCGTCATATGTCCTTAAGAGGTTGTTTTTGTGTTTTTTGTTTGTATTGGTGCTGCTGTACATTACTATATTTCTACAAGTACATTGTCTCATATATAATTTAAAGTAAAATGATGCAAACATCATAAGCATTCATAAAGTTAACAATAAATGGAAGAAACCTAAAAGAAGTACTAAACTAAGAGGTCCTGAGTGCTGATCAATTCAAAATAATATTTGTATCTGAACCAATTCATATAGTCATGTAAAAATAGCAAAAGGATGGGCTTAATCAAACAAGATGCGTATTACCTATGCGTCCTTATGCTCCTAAGGAGTCCTCAGTGGCACAGCAGTCTGTCATAGTACTAGCTTGTCAGATGAATTTACACCCTCTGTTTGCTCTCTCACCTTCCTGGGCAGCACTGCACCCATCAGCTCTTCATACTAGCAATAGGATGTAAAGCTTCTGCAGGCGCTGGATATCTGCTCTCAGATTTATCAACTGTTTTGGGGTGACATAGAGAATGGGGGAATGAGGCAGCTGTCGGTGCACACATTAGTAGAACAGATGGTACTAGCACACACCCACACTGCGCCTGTCATAGAATCCAATGTGAGCTCTGCAGTATTGCCAAGGCACAGCACACAAAGAATGGATCGATTAACCCCCTCATTGTCTTGCAGCACTGTGGTATTACCATCTGTAAGTATGGCATGTAAAAGTTATTACAGATTTTTAAGAGACAGTAAACAATACATAAATGCTAAATGCAATGTAGTATTTAAAGCAAACATTGGATTGAGAATAAGATGTAAGTGCATTTAAAGGGACAGTCTACACCAGAATTTGTATTGTTTTAAAAGATAGATAATCCCTTTATTACCCATTTCCCAGTTTTGCATAACCAACACAGTTATAATAATATACTTTTAACCTCTGTGATTATCTTGTATCTAAGCCTCTGCAAACTGCCCCTTTTTTCAGTTCTTTTGACAGACTTGCAGTCTAGCCAATCAGTGCCTGCTCCCAGATTACTTCACGTGCACGAGCACAGTGTTATCTATATGAAATATGTGAACTAACACCCTCTAGTGGTGAAAAACTGTTAAAATGCAATCTGAAAGAGGTGGGCTTCAAGGTCTAAGAAATTAGCATATGAACCTCCTAGGTTAAGCTTTCAACTAAGAATACCAAGAGAACAAAGCAAAATTGGTGATAAAAGTAAATTGGAAAATTGTTTAAAATTACATGCTCTATCTGCATCATGAAAGTTTATTTTGGCCTAGACTGTCCCTTTAATACAAGTATATTAGTTGCTTAAATACTGAAGAAATAAGTGTAAAGTTTTAGTTTCTAGAAAGTACTTAAAGGGACAGTAAACACCTTGACAATTTTGCTATACACTCATTATTTATTTTCCCCCATTTTCATTCAATTTAGCTCTGAAAATGTGTTTTTATCATTTTCAGAACTTGAAATGCACCCTGCTGACTTCTCAAGGCTAACAATGCTACATGTATGTCCCTTATTGGATTGAACTAATAACAACTGCAAAACAATGCATGTTATACTAACTTTATGACAGTAGCTAGCCTTGTTGCCTGTAGAATAAAGCCCAGACTGGCTCCTCTAAATAAGGCAAATGGTGGGTGAAGTTTAAATATTGAAAGAAAGAAAAAATGGAGTAAAAAGGATGTTAATTTGTTTAGATAATGTTTAGACTTGGCTGACATTCTATTCTTAAGCAAAACAACAAACAATGTCTTACAATTACAAGGTGTTTACTACCACTTTTAGTTTATATAAAATAATGGGCGCTGCCATGTTAAAATTTAGGTTTGCCTTATATTATCTCTTCTGCTTAGGACAATTAGGGACATATTATTTTACAGAAGTGAGTAAACAATGTCTATGTGGAATATATCAATGTTAAAGTAATTTTATTTATCAGAGTTTAAAGTCCCTAGAACATTGGTATATTCAAAACAGCAATTGCTTATACAATTTATCTTTTCCTAATTGTCCTCAGAGGAAAATATTAGATTATTAAAAACCCGTGTCAACATTGTGGTTCTCATTAATTTATAGAAATTCAGGGAAACTGCAAAGACCAAAACTTTCAATAACACTCAGTTACATTTCCGGAAAAGGGAAAAACTATAAATAACGAGTATACTGAAAAGTTGTTTTACTACACATAATTAAACCATTTGGGCCAGATTACGGGTGGAGAGCTATTTTATTTCTTCTGCTCGCATGCTAACTCTGCCAGAAGTAAGGTTTTTGCACGCGTTGGGTAGCGCATGTATTTCAAGTTGAAAGTAAAACGTTTTTGCACAAGCACTAACAAAATTACCACCCAACAAGTTGTGCAAACCCGATCGTGTTTTCTCAAGTGCAGCAACCCGACATGAAATATTAATATTTCACATTCCAATGTTCTTCACCAAGTAGAATATGTTCTATTTATTCTTAAAGGGACAGTTTACTCAAAAATGTTCTCTCCTTTAATTTGTTCCCAATGATCCACTTTACATGCTGGAGTGTATTAAATTGTTTACAAGTAGCTCCTTTACCCTTATATTGTCATATGAAATAGTTGATTTAGCTTGTGGTATCCCCACCTATTCTGAAAATTTGTGGCCGCAGGTCCAAGCTATAGATAAGCTTTGTAAACACAGTCAGCAGAAGAAATAACACTCCCAGTGGGATATAGCAGAGATAATGTAATAAAATGTTAATTTTCCATTGTTCTCTTCAAATACTGGTGATTGGTTTACGGACAGATATAAGATAAAGAAGCAGGTATATGAAGACAATGTGATAAAGTAATGAGATCTGATTATACCTACAAGCTCAACCCATTTTACTAGGTTGTGGCTTCAAAACACAAAATCAGAGCTTTAATATACACAAATAAACCTTAAAAAGCTAATTTTCATAAATTTTTTACTCTGCAGTTGGTAAAAAAAGCAATTGTAAAGACATTAAGGGAAAAACTATTTTACAGTACACTGTCCCTTTAAATACATATATATATATATATATATATATATATATATATATATATATATATATATATATATATATATGATGGTTTTGTGGTAAAATATATATCTATACCTTTATATCTATATGAGTATACTGTATATAGGTATATATATATATATATATATATATATATATATATATAAATAATGGAGAAAAGAGCGCACTCCAGTGGGAATCCTTTCATCAATACTTCACTTTATTTGTAAAGTGGTAAAGAGATAGCGCTTAAGGAGACTACCGTAGTCGCTCTAAACAAAGGTGTCTAGACTCACCTGGAGTGAAATGAGTCTTGAGAAAGGCCCAATACCAAGGGCCGAAACGCGTCGACAGATTGGTAAAACTTATTCTTTTGATTTTTATTTACTTTTAGCATTTTTGCACTATGTGTTATATGTTTTGCAGGTCACATACATGATAACACCAGACATCACCTAAGAACACCAGCTTCCTTATAAGAAGGTATTATTTGTACTTTGGATCACATCTTGGATCACTTTTTAGATCATTTTCACACTGCTCACACTTGTTCATATTTTTTTTATTGGAATTTTTTATTGGAATTTTTCTATTGGAACTTTTTTGTTTGTAGTATTTTATTTTTTGGATTTTATTTTTTGGATATTAATTTTTGGACTTTTACCTTTTGGATTATTTGGGATGTTTTTTCATTGATTGACATTATCACTTACAGCATTATCACACTGTATGAAACACACCCACACCAGAGACGTTTAACTTTTAATTTTAATTTTTAATTTTCATTTTTTTGTGTTTTTTGATCTGTGGCCTAACCAGCTAGACCGGAACCCCCATTTTGTTCAAGAATTATTGTAATTTAGGTGCACCTAGAAAAGCTTATTGTACTAATCCCACTATGTTTAACATTTTATTGGTGTATGTTTATTGCCACAATTTATTGATGTATGTTTATTACCACAATTCTGCAGAATTGCTTTTAGCCCATGTTTAACAGTTGCACTTTTTCATTTGCTTTTTGTACTAAATAATAATTTGTAATCTACTGTGTGGCGCTTTAGACATCTGCTTCACTTTATTTGTGAAAGTTTTCGGACCATACAGTCCGTCTTCAGACAAAAAGTGTGTACAAGCCTGAGGAAACAGGGTTTTCCCTGAGAAACGCGCCGCATTTTATCTGTCTATCTCACTGGGAGATATCATATACTCCCTGCTGGAGCATTTGTTTTATATCACTGGTATTTTTATTTACCTTTTAATAAATATATATTTTTAAGTACATAAGCCTGGCAGTTGGTGTGTTAGAGACTCCTTTTCAGCTACCAAGGGGCCAGACCGCCCTTCCTTCCATAGTCTTCCACAGCCTGCTTCATTTCCAGTGACTTAGTCCTTTGGATGGCATTTGGTCGGGAGAAGAATTGCCTTAGATCAGCCAGCTGGTTTGCTGAATAATACCAGCCTGCCTCTACTGGCACAAGAGAGTACCATTCCACTTGTGAGTACCCTGTATTCTTCCATCATTTGATTCCTTGGTGTTTGATTGTTCTACACATGTGGCGCCTCTGTCTCCTTTTTTGTGTTTTTGCTACACATTTAGAGTTGCAGCTCATATGGGTATTAATTGAAAAAGTTTTACCTTTTCTTAATAGTGAGGGCAATTGAGAAGACCACCTTAGGTTTAGCAGGTAATATATGCTTATAAATGGGGTCCTCATATAAAATTCAATATTAGAATACTTCTTATCATATAATAAATACTATTGAATTGTGAAGTAAACAAGGTTTCATTATTATAAAAGTTATTATTTTTCTTGGACTATAAATGAGGATTGAACACAACAAATCTGTCTAATGGTCTAGCTCTCCCAAGACTATTGTCCAAGAGTTTAAGAGGATAACCTTTTTGGATTAATATATCTTTTCTCTTGTTAAGTGTATCCAGTCCACGGATCATCCATTACTTGTGGGATATATTCCCTTCCCAACAGGAAGTTGCAAGAGGATCACCCAAAGCAGAGCTGCTATATAGCTCCTCCCCTCACATGTCATATCCAGTCATTCTCTTGCAACCCTCAACATAGATGGAGGTCGTGAGAGGACTGTGGTGTTTTATACTTAGTTTATTTCTTCAATCAAAAGTTTGTTATTTTTAAATGGCACCGGAGTGTGCTGTTTTTTCTCAGGCAGTATTTGGAAGAAGAATCTGCCTGCGTTTTTCTATGATCTTAGCAGAAGTAGCTAAGATCCACTTGCTGTTCTCACACATTCTGAGGAGTGAGGTAACTTCAGAAAGGGAATGGCGTGCAGGTTTTTCTGCAACTAAGGTATGTGCAGTAAAATATTTTTCTAAGGAATGGAATTGACTAAGAAAATGCTGCTGATACCGAAGTAATGTAAGTAAAGCCTTAAATGCAGTGAAAGCGACTGGTATCAGGCTTATTAATAGAGATATATGGCGTGCAGGTTTTCCTGCAACTAAGGTATGTGCAGTAAAATATTTTTCTAAGGAATGGAATTGACTAAGAAAATGCTGCTGATACCGAAGTAATGTAAGTAAAGCCTTAAATGCAGTGAAAGCGACTGGTATCAGGCTTATTAATAGAGATATATACTCTTTAAAAAATGTGCTGGCATGTTTAATCGTTTTTTAACGTACATTTGGTGATAAAACTTATTGGGGCATAATTTTTCCACATGGCTGGCTAATTTCTGCATAGAAACAGTTAACTGAGGCTTCTCACTGTTGTAATATGAGTGGGAGGGGCCTATTTTAGCGCTTTTTTGCGCAGTAAAAATTCAGACTCAGACTTCCTGCTTCTTCCTGCATGATCCAGGACTTCTCTAGGGGGCTCAAAAGGCTTCAAAAGTCATATTGAGGGAGGTAATCAGTCACAGCAGAGCTGTGACAGTGTGTTTGACTGTTTTAAAAAATGTTTTTCTCTATTGTTTATCCGTTTTGGGTATTAAGGGGTTAATCATCCATTTGCAAGTGGGTGCAATGCTCTGCTAACTTAATACTTTTACTGTGAAAATTTGGTTGGTATAACTGCTTTGGTTCATTGTTATTTCAACTTGAGACAGGTTTTGTGCTTCTTAAGGGCGCAGTAGCGTTTTTTATATTGCTTGTAAACTTATTGTGAAGTGTTTTTCAACCTTGCCAGTCTTATTGCTAGTCTGTTTAAACATGTCTGACATAGATGAATCTACTTGTTCATTATGTTTGAAAGCCAGTGTGGAGCCCCATAGAAATATGTGTACTAAATGTATTGATTTCACTTTAAATAATAAAGGTCAGTCTTTATCTATAAAAGAATTATCACCAGATGACGAGGGGGAAGTTATGCCGACTAACTCTCCTCACGTGTCAGTACCTTCGCCTCCCGCTCAGGGGGCGCATGCTATTATGGCGCCAAGTACATCAGAGACGCCCATAGCAATTACTTTACAGGACATGGCTACAATCATGAATAATACCCTGTCAGAAGTATTATCTAGATTGCCAGAATTGAGAGGCAAGCGCGATAGCTCTGGGATTAGGAGAGATGCAGAGCGCGCTGGTGCTGTAAGAGCCATGTCTGATACTGTGTCACAGTTTGCAGAACATGAGGACGGAGAGCTTCATTCTGTGGGTGATGGATCTGATCCGGGGAAACCTGATTCAGAGATCTCTAATTTTAAATTTAAGCTTGAGAACCTCCGCGTATTGCTTGGGGAGGTTTTAGCTGCTCTGAACGACTGTAACACAGTTGCAATTCCAGAGAAATTGTGTAGGCTGGATAGATACTATGCGGTGCCGGTGTGTACTGATGTTTTCCCTATACCTAAAAGGCTTACAGAAATTATTAGCAAGGAGTGGGATAGACCCGGTGTGCCCTTTTCCCCACCTCCTATATTTAGAAAAATGTTTCCAATAGACGCCACTACACGGGACTTATGGCAGACGGTCCCTAAGGTGGAGGGAGCAGTTTCTACTTTAGCAAAGCGTACCACTATCCCAGTTGAGGATAGTTGTGCTTTTTCGGATCCAATGGATAAAAAATTAGAAGGTTACCTTAAGAAAATGTTTGTTCAACAAGGTTTTATCTTGCAGCCCCTTGCATGCATAGCGCCTGTCACTGCTGCTGCGGCATTCTGGTTTGAGTCTCTGGAAGAGGCCATTCACACAGCTCCATTGGATGAAATTATGGACAAGCTTAAATCACTTAAGCTAGCTAACTCATTTGTTTCTGATGCCATTGTACATTTGACTAAACTATCGGCTAATAACTCCGGATTCGCCATCCAGGCGCGGAGGGAGCTATGGCTTAAATCCTGGTCAGCTGACGTGACTTCTAAATCTAAATTACTTAATATTCCTTTCAAGGGGCAGACCTTATTCGGGCCCGGCTTGAAGGAAATTATTGCTGACATTACTGGAGGTAAGGGGCATTCCCTTCCTCAGGACAGGGCAAAATCAAAGGCCAAACAGTCTAATTTTCGTGCCTTTCGAAATTTCAAGGCAGGAGCAGCATCAACTTCCTCCGCTCCAAAACAGGAAGGAACTGTTGCTCGTTTCAGACAGTCCTGGAAACCTAACCAGTCCTGGAACAAGGGCAAGCAGGCCAGAAAACCTGCTACTGCCCCCAAGACAGCATGAAGGAACGGCCCCCTATCCGGAAACGGATCTAGTGGGGGGCAGACTTTCTCTCTTCGCCCAGGCATGGGCAAGAGATGTCCAGGATCCCTGGGCGTTGGAGATCATATCTCAGGGATATCTTCTGGACTTCAAGGCTTCTCCTCCTCAAGGGAGATTTCATCTTTCAAGGTTATCAGAAAACCAGATAAAGAAAGAGGCATTCCTACGCTGTGTACAAGACCTCCTAGTAATGGGGGTGATCCACCCAGTTCCGCGGACGGAACAAGGACAGGGATTTTATTCAAATCTATTCGTGGTTCCCAAGAAAGAGGGTACCTTCAGACCAATTTTGGACTTAAAGATCTTAAACAAAGAGTTCCATCATTCAAAATGGAAACTATTCGGACCATCCTGCCCATGATCCAAGAGGGTCAGTACATGACCACAGTGGACTTAAAGGATGCCTACCTTCACATACCGATTCACAAAGATCATCATCGGTTCCTAAGATTTGCCTTTCTAGACAGGCATTACCAATTTGTAGCTCTCCCCTTCGGGTTGGCTATGGCCCCGAGAATCTTTACAAAGGTTCTGGGCTCACTTCTGGCGGTTCTAAGGCCGCGAGGCATAGCGGTGGCTCCGTATCTAGACGACATCCTGATACAGGCGTCAAGCTTTCAAAAGTCTCATACAGAGATAGTTCTGGCATTTCTGAGGTCGCATGGGTGGAAGGTGAACGTGGAAAAGAGTTCTCTATCACCACTCACAAGAGTCTCCTTCCTAGGGACTCTGATAGATTCTGTAGAAATGAAAATTTACCTGACGGAGGCCAGGTTATCAAAACTTTTAAATGCTTGCCGTGTCCTTCATTCCGTTCCACGCCCGTCAATGGCTCAGTGCATGGAAGTAATCGGCTTAATGGTAGAGGCAATGGACATAGTACCATTTGCGCTCCTGCAATTGTGCATGCTAGGTTAGTGGAATGGGGATTACTCAGATTTGTCCCCCCTACTAAATCTGGATCAAGAGACCAGAGATTCTCTTCTCTGGTGGCTATCTCGGGTCCATCTGTCCAAGGGTATAACCTTTCGCAGGCCAGATTGGACGATTGTAACAACAGATGCCAGCCTTCTAGGCTGGGGTGCAGTCTGGAATTCCCTGAAGGCTCAGGGATCGTGGACTCAGGAGGAGAAACTCCTCCCAATAAATATTCTGGAGTTAAGAGCAATATTCAATGCTCTTCTAGCTTGGCCTCAGTTAGCAATACTGAGGTTCATCAGATTTCAGTCGGACAACATCACGACTGTGGCTTACATCAACCATCAAGGGGGAACCAGGAGCTCCCTAGCGATGTTAGAAGTCTCCAAGATAATTCGCTGGGCAGAGTCTCACTCTTGCCACTTGTCAGCGATCCACATCCCAGGCGTGGAGAACTTGGAGGTGGATTTTCTAAGTCGTCAGACTTTTCATCCGGGGGAGTGGGAACTCCATCCAGAGGTGTTTGCTCAACTGGTCCATCGTTGGGGCAAACCAGAACTGGATCTCATGGCGTCTCGCCAGAACGCCAAACTTCCTTGTTACGGATCCAGGTCCAGGGACCCGGGAGCAACGCTGATAGATGCTCTAGCAGCTCCTTGGTTCTTCAACATGGCTTATGTGTTTCCACCGTTTCCTCTGCTGCCTCGACTGATTGCCAAGGTCAAACAGGAGAGAGCATCAGTGATTCTAATAGCACCTGCGTGGCCACGCAGGACCTGGTATGCAGACCTAGTGGACATGTCGTCCTGTCCACCATGGACTCTACCTCTGAGACAAGACCTTCTTATACAAGGTCCTTTCAATCATCCAAATCTAATTTCTCTGAGACTGACTGCATGGAGATTGAACGCTTGATCCTATCAAAGCGTGGCTTCTCCGAGTCAGTTATTGATACCTTAATACAGGCACGAAAGCCTGTTACCAGGAAAATCTACCATAAAATATGGCGTAAATACCTGTATTGGTGTGAATCCAAGAGTTACTCATGGAGTAAGGTTAGGATTCCTAGGATATTGTCTTTTCTCCAAGAGGGTTTGGAAAAAGGCTTATCTGCTAGTTCGTTAAAGGGACAGATCTCTGCTCTGTCTATTCTTTTGCACAAGCGTCTGGCAGAAGTTCCAGACGTCCAGGCTTTTTGTCAGGCTTTGGCTAGGATTAAGCCTGTGTTTAAAACTGTTGCTCCTCCGTGGAGCTTAAACTTGGTTCTTAAGGTTCTTCAAGGAGTTCCGTTTGAACCCCTTCATTCCATTGATATTAAACTTTTATCTTGGAAAGTTCTGTTTTTGATGGCTATTTCCTCAGCTTGAAGAGTCTCTGAGTTATTTGCCTTACGTTGTGATTCTCCTTATCTAATTTTCCATTCAGACAAGGTAGTTCTGCGTACTAAACCTGGGTTTTTACCTAAGGTGGTTTCTAATAGGAATATCAATCAAGAGATTGTTGTCCCATCATTGTGCCCTAATCCTTCTTCAAAGAAGGAACGTCTTTTGCATAATCTGGACGTAGTCCGTGCCTTGAAGTTCTACTTGCAGGCAACTAAAGATTTTCGTCAAACATCTGCCCTGTTTGTCGTTTATTCTGGACAGAGGAGAGGTCAAAAAGCTTCGGCTACCTCTCTCTCCTTTTGGCTTCGAAGCATAATACGCTTAGCCTATGAGACTGCTGGACAGCAGCCCCCTGAAAGGATTACAGCTCATTCTACTAGAGCTGTGGCTTCCACCTGGGCCTTTAAGAATGAGGCCTCTGTTGAACAGATTTGCAAGGCTGCGACTTGATCTTCGCTTCACACTTTTTCAAAATTTTACAAATTTGACACTTTTGCTTCTTCGGAGGCTGTTTTTGGGAGAAAGGTTCTACAGGCAGTGGTTCCTTCCGTTTAAGTTCCTGCCTTGTCCCTCCCATCATCCGTGTACTTAAGCTTTGGTATTGGTATCCCACAAGTAATGGATGATCCGTGGACTGGATACACTTAACAAGAGAAAACATAATTTATGCTTACCTGATAAATTTATTTCTCTTGTAGTGTATCCAGTCCACGGCCCGCCCTGTCTTTTTAAGGCAGGTCTAAATTTTTAATTAAACTACAGTCACCACTGCACCCTATGGTTTCTCCTTTCTTGTCTTGTTTCGGTCGAATGACTGGATATGACATGTGAGGGGAGGAGCTATATAGCAGCTCTGCTTTGGGTGATCCTCTTGCAACTTCCTGTTGGGAAGGGAATATATCCCACAAGTAATGGATGATCCGTGGACTGGATACACTACAAGAGAAATACATTTATCAGGTAAGCATAAATTATGTTTTTTCCTGCGGATTTCCCTAAACTGACTAAATGTAATATTTTTTTATTTTTTATTTGTAGTGATTACTTCTTAAGTCCAAACAATTATTAGAATTTACTTTTTTAATAAATGTTTTGGTTGAAACATTTCCTTTATCATTCCATCCTAATATTAAATCCAAAAATTCAATGGAATTAGTATTGAGTGAAAATTCAAGAAACCCATATAAAGATTTGCAAAACTAGGGGCAAACTTGGTCCCCATTGCAGTACCCTTTATTTGCAGATATATATCATCCTGAAAGCCCAAATAACTATGCTGAAGTATGTAATATACATGATCAAGTATAAAATGTATATATTTTTCAGGTATATAGATATCTGCATTAATGGAAAATGTGTACAGCCTCTAAACCCTTTTGGTGTGGAATATTTGAGTATAAGGTGCTTACATCACATGTCAGCCATCTATAGCTAGACATTCTGACCTGATTTTCCAATTTATTTATTAGATCTGTGGAGTCTCTTAAATAGGAGATCAATATTTTAACTGCTTTCTAAAGAAACCAGTCCACATACTGTGAAAGATTAGTAGTCAAGCTATCTATATCTGAAATTATGTGGTGTCCCTGGGGGTTGACCAGATCTGTATGGATTTTTGGGAGATGGTAATAGTATGCAAGTTTTACATCTTCAGGGAATAAGAATTATTTCTCTTCTTTTGTTTGGATGCCCTTAAGATTACCATCATCTATCAACTTAACCACATCTTTCTAAATTTCAACTGTAGGATCTTTTTTTAATAACAAAAACATTAATATTGTCACTAAGGAGCCTTTGTGTTTCCAAAAGATAATCAGATTTATCACAGAGCGATATCCCCCTCCTTTGCTGGACAGATGATGAGATCATCATTATTCATTAGTCTCTTTAATTTTAAACTTTCATTCAAATTTTGATTTTTATATTTATTCTTAACTTTTTTAATCTTCTCAAACTCATCAAGGAGTAGATAGAAACTGGATTGTTTTTCTTGAAATCCGTGTTGCTATAATAATTAAATAGATTTGTGGACAGACTTTCCGGATCTATGTATAAAAGGTCTATTTTCTTTCCGGGTACCATATCATCATTAAAAATACCTGCTAGATTCATACCTTTTGTTCTTTTCTCAAAGAAATATCTTTGGAGCGATATATTTCATGTGAAACTGTTCAAATCAGCAAAAAGTTTAAAGAAGTTTTTGATGTTTGGAAGGGCTAAAAGAACGCCCCCTACAAAGAAGACTTAATTCATCTTTATCAAGCTTGTGGGAAGAAAGATTAAAAATCCCATCTAATGTGTTTTTCTTTTTAGAGGTCTTACTTTTTGCCTTCCCTATTCTTCCTTACCTATGTCATTTCTTTAGTTTTTGTTCTTTTCTCTTTAGAGGTATTCTTGATCCTACTTGTTCTACATCTCTTATTTTCTGGGTATTTCGAACTTATCAAAGGTTTCCTGCATCAATTTGAACATCCCATTGTTATCATGGTGACCTCTAGATGTAGAAGGCTCGTCATCAGTCAAATCACAGGTATTATCCTCATTGTGAGACAGAAAAGAAATATAAACCCATGGGAATTAGTAGGTAGAATATTAGATCTATTAGAACTATAGGATCCTGACTTTTTGTTTGATTAAAAGCATATTTACTTAATCTTTGCTCTTCTTAGAAGAGTAATCTTTGGTCATAAATCCTGCATTATTAACTTTCCCTCTATTATCAGTAGATCTAAAACTGTTATTAGGTCTAAAATGCATGTGGTCAGTTTAGTTTTCCTTTTAACTCTTATTCAATTATGATTTTCTTTGAACTCTCCACTGTCTGTTTCATGTTATGAAAGCGATATTTGCACTCAACTTAGTAATACCAGTGAACGCAAATGTGCGCTGGTATTACAATTGAGGTGCAATTCAAACTAGACCATCAAAGCATTGTACTCATGAGATCCGCTCAGCGATGGGCAGCAGATATAAATATATATGTATATGAAAATTTACATATATATTTTTGTGTTAATATATATATTTACTGGGAACAGACAGTCTGCATAGACCGCAATGTAAAGGCAATTTTTCAGTGCCATTTTTTTTCTAACACCCCACACCAGCCAAGTTTAGTGCCCAAAAACTGCTTAGTGCTTAATTGCTTAATTACTACCACGAGCTCAGGGTAGCAATAACCAGCCACTTGTAAAGGCTGGTTATTTATCGCGCATCTGTAAAAGCATCTGTAAACGGGCGAATTTACGCAATAAATTAGCGCTACACTTGTAATCTAGCCCTGTATGTGTAAATCTTATCATCACTATAATCCTTTAGATCTCTGTTCATTTTCTTTTCTCTTAATTATTTCAGATTGATGTTTATCAGTGTTACAGTGTATAATACGTGTGTTAGTGTTATATCAAAATATTTAGTATTTTGGTAATTCTCCAATTAATTAATTTCTTCACCCAATTTGTCTAATAAACCTTTTCTGTGATCTATTAATTATTCATTTCATTTAAAAGAACAATCAATGAGGAAAGAATACAATTTGTTCTTTAGTTAATGATTATTTTTAAAAAGAACAATTTTTACAAACTCTTAATCCCCTATGAATAACAATTTTTTTCAAGAAAATCTTCCAAGTAATATTTATCCCACCATTGTCCATGTTCATAATTTTTTAAATCCTCCAATTTGTGAAATAATTCTTTCAGTGAACTATCATTGCCAATATTTAAGTGAATATGCATTTTTCCCTTATTTAATCTTTTTGCGATTCTATTTCACTATGTGATTCCGTAATCAAAAGTGAATCGGTCAGCTCCTCAAAAATGAAACTATTCTAAATGAATAGCGTTAGGGGGCACTCTACCCAAAAATTATAATAATAATGATGATAGTGACTACAAAGGAACAAAGGAAATACACATAAAAATAAAAAGTGACAATGAGAATGATATTGTAACTTAACCCTTTGAGTGCTAAGCACTTTCCCACCTGGGTGCTAAGGTGATTGAAGGTTTTTTTTTTTATTTTAATTTTTTAATTTTTTTTTTAACTTTTATATATTTTTTTTCAGATCCCCAAGACTTACATCATTGGAAAGGTTAGGCGATTACCTTTCCAATGGTGAGTCTTGGGGGTCTGTAGCTGCTTAGATGCCTGAAATACAGGCGTCTTAGCAGCATGCCCCCTTTCCCTATACTTTGTATTGTCCGTTTGTTAATAAAGTTGTGCGGTGACATCATCACGTCATTGTGCGTGACGTCACCACGCAAAACGGGAAGCCCCGGTGATGCCTGTCACTATGCAGGTCTGATCGCCGGGGTAGGAGCGGGTGGGAGCCCCTACATCTCCCTCAATGTGGGAGAGTGCTAGCGACGGCTCTGAGCCGTCGTTAGCACCAGAGTGGGAAACTCTGTGACGGCTCAGAGCCGTCGTTAACACTCAAGGGGTTAAAGTTCATATAGAAAATTCCATATCTAAGGAATAAAGGCTCCTCATGAAGGAGTAGCTAATGAGTTGGTTTATCCTCTATTTTTATTGTCATGTGATACGAATTGTAACCTCCCTTCTTCCATTCATTCCTATCCTAGTAAAGTTGTTACTTTTCATTTGCCTGTAAACCGTGTCTGTCAAGCTATGTTTAGTTAATCAGTAACTTTTTTTCACTTACATTTCATTAGCTTTGACAGTATTAGTGACATGTTTATCACATGACTGTTAAGGATATTTCATTGAATTTAGTTTTAACCAAAGCAGCCTTTTAACTGTTTGTGGAGTCCTCTCATTGTTGAATATTATATATAACCTATTAGTGTTGTAACATTTTTAGGGTTTACTAATTGGATCATGAAACTCAGACTATACTAAAAATCTATGGCGCTTTGCAGCTTACAGTAAACCATAAGGCCTAGAATGAGTTAATGTATGGGGGAACTATAGCATATAAACGAATATTAAAATCTGAGAAATATAAATATCAGGTGGCAATCGATGTGAAAAAATAATATACTTTTAATATAAATAGAACTAATGCGTAGAGTCAATTAAAAGGGATAAATAAGGTTAACCATAAAAAATAACACACTGCGGTGAAAAACACACAAAAATCAGCAACATAATTCATAAAAAAGCTTGAAATCGCATCAATAAATTTCATGAAAAAAATCACTTCAACATAATTCATAAAAAGAAGTTAAAATCACAACAATAAATTTCATGAATAAACCCTGGTGTCGAAAAATAGTAACACAAAATAATAATAATTAAAATGATTCAGTTAGACGAGGGTTAACAAAAACACCCAGTATCCTGGTAGGATTGCTTAAGTTTGTGTAGTAAGCAAAAGTTTGATCAAATGGATCTGTAGTTGAAATAAATAAATAAGTTCCACACAATATTGTTGCTAACCCCACAGTTTTATTAGAGTCTTTTGAAGTCTTTAAAATTTACTGTGGTTTGATTATTCCCTAAAAGAAAGAGAAGACAGACAAGAAAACTTGTCACAAGTATGGCAGATTTTTCAAATATGGTTATTCTCGTCTTACTTACACCGGATGGTGTCGGGCGTCTCTCCAGGTACTTTGGCAGGTCCGGAAATTCCCCAAACGGACAAAATATTTAGCAGGTTGAAGACAGGATCTCACTGATCTGCTGGGGGATGATTTTGATTATGACTAACACACCGGCTACGATTATTGCAGTTCCAGCGTCTGGATATTGGTTGTGTTAGATCACAAGTACGGATCCTCAAACGGACCAAAAATAGAGCAATGCGTTTCGGCTATTACGCCTTTCTCAAGCTCTATCTCACACTCGCAATCCAGTGCCTTTTATAGGGTTTTCAATTATTTAAATAGAGGTAATTTGTGAAATTTATTTATAGCATTCCTTACTCTACTGATTTATTTAGGATAAAATATATCTTGCTGTAGTTTTAATGTGTAATTGGCATCAAATATATTAATGGCATCAAATATATTAATTGATAAAATAGGAGTTGAATGCCCAGATTGTTACAATATAAAATATAAAATATAAATTGAATGCTTCTTGTCCATATAGAAGAAACTGGTAGCGGTATGTTAACAATCTCGTTTGAAAAACAATTTATATTATACTTTAAAAGATATATATATATATATATATATATATATATAAATATACTTTATAATTCATTTAAACCATATCATTCAATCCCTAAAATGCTTATGATAGCTGATATATAGACATTCAAATCTAATAAAACATTTACATGATTTTTAGTTAATAGTGTTATCCAGAGACTATGGTGTTATACAGAGACTAGTTGTACCAATGATATTATTTGGGGATGGTGTAATGGAGCATGAACTCCCCAGTATTTAATGTTTTGATCTTTATAATCTTTTCTAATCTTTCTAATATAACCTATTTAAGTTTTATATATTATATCCTTTGTTCGAAAAAAACCTATTCAACAATATATATATAATTATGGATATTTAAAATAAGAAATATTGAGGATATTACTCTACATATTTACTCTGCAAGGAAGCAGTTCAACTCAAATTCTTGATTTAGTCCCTTGGGAGTAAGGGTCTTCATTTCAAAAATCAATTTACTTTCTAATTTTAGCAAACTATTATGTATATCTGTACCCCTCAAATTTTTTATCACCTTTGCAATTCCAGTATATTTTAAGTGTTTGGTATTTGCTTTATTACAACTTGCAAAATGTCTTGGAATTGGAAGTTCCTTATTCCTTTCCTGATCATAGTTCTCAATCGATAGAATATGCTCTCTAATCCGATCTCTAAGGGGCCTTTCAGACTCACCTATATATAGTAGGCCACATTTGCATTCTAAAAGATAAACTATATTTTTATCTGAGCTTCTAATTTGTTGTTTAATTTTGTAACTTTTTCCTGTAACACTAGACCTTATTTCTTTCGTTTTTTTCTGCGTGTTTACAGGCTTTGCATGTAAAGCATGGGAAGAAACCTTTTATTACTTTACCCATAATGTCTTGGTCTTTCTTAAATTTCTTTCTGATCTCTGTGGGGGCCAAAATAGATTTTAGATTATGGGATTTCTTATAAATCATATTAGGGTATTTAGGCAGTAGTTCCCCTATCCTTTCATCGCTTTTTAGGATTGGCCAATGTTTCCTTATGATTTTTTCTATTAGATAATTGCTATGGCTATATTTAGTAATGAAGGGAATAAAACGTTCTTTATTGTCAGATATTCTATGTGTCTCTTTTTTGTTAATAGTTCTTTTCTATCTCATAATTTTATTTCCTCTTTAATTGCTATAATATCTGTTTCTTTGTACCCTCTGGCTAGAAATGTATCCTTTAGAATTTCTGATTGTGTGTCGAAATCAGTATCGCTGCTACAATATTTTTCGAATTCGTAATAACTGTCCTTTAGGGATATTATTTTTCCACTTCTAGTGGTGACAGCTAGTCTGATGTATATAATTGTTGGCGTCAACGGCCTTAAAGTGTGTTCTGGTATTGATAGTATAATTGGAGATGTATATTTCTAAATCCAGAAAGCTTATTTTTTCATTACTAATTTCACTTGTAAATTTGAGATTTTAATTGTTAGTTTTCATCTCTGCTATGAATTGTGTAAATTCTAATTTACTTCCTTACCAGATTAATACTATATCATCGATATAGCTTCTGTATAGGACCAGATTTGCCGCAAGCATGCTTGATTCTAGAAATTCTTTCTCCCACAACCCCATAAAGAGGTTTGCATAACTTAGGGCAAATCTGGTCCCCATTGCTGTTCCACAGTTTTGTATATAGAATTCATTGTTATAACCGAAATAATTATGTGTTAATATAAAATTAATACATTCCAAAATAAATGATTTTTGGAGAGGTTTAACAGAGTCATCTTTATCTAGGAAATGTTTTACTGCCTCTAGTCCATCTTTATGTAAAATACACGTATAAAGAGACGCTGCGTCGCAAGTTGCAAACCAATAGTTATCTTCCCATTTTATATTCTCTACCAGTTTTAGTACTTACTTTTGCTTACTACACAAACGTAAGCAATCCTACCAGGATACTGTGTGTTTTTGTTAACTCTCGTCTAATGGAATCGTTTTAATTATTATTATTTTTTGTTACGATTTTTCGACACCAGGGTTTATTCATGAAATTATTTTTGTGATTTTAACTTCTTTTTATGAATTATGTTGATGTGATTTTTTCATGAAATTTATTGATGCGATTTTAAGCTTTTTTATGAATTATGTTGATGTGATTTTAAGCTGATTTTTGTGTGTTTTTCACCGCAGTGTGTTATTTTTTAATGGTTAACCTTATTTATCCCTTTTAATTGACTCTACGCATTAGTTCTATTTATATTAAAAGTATATTATTTTTTCACATTGATTGCCAGCTAATATTTATATTTCTCCGATTTTAATATTTGTTTATATGCTATAGTTCCCCCATACATTAACTCATTCTAGGCCTTATGGTTTACTTTAGTTGAAATAATTTTTAATGTCATGGATCACATCAAATACAACATAATAAAACAGTGTGCTGGGTTACAATGTCCTAGTATTCTTAAAACAATTAAAGTTTTCAGCACCCTGTTTATATCATTTTCATCAATTTTTCTCCCCCCTTCCCTAACTCCCTCTCCACCCCCTCCCCTCTTATCCCATTTCCCTAAACCTAAACTTCATAACTGTATACAAAGAAAAACCTTTAACTTTAAACTTTTCCCGTCGAGCAGTGACAATGTTGTAGATTTCTTTAGAACGCTATATCTATATTTAAGAAAGTTCCTATTCTCTCCAATTTAATTGCCCTAAAAAAGCCTTATTGGTTACTTAGTGTTGATCTGTATGTACCTACATATTTCTGTTTATTTAAAATCCAGTGTATCCACATGTTTTGGAATCTCTCAGATGTCCCTTGTATCCATGCAGCTGATTTTAGCATATTATAAACATCTTCAATTTTGATCATTACCTCATCCCATTCTGGAGCCCCCACTTTCCATTTTCTAGCTATACATATTCTGGTTGCTGTACATATAATATTAACCCATCTATTAGTAATTGAGTTCATTGACTCCTGGGGGATATGTAGTAAGGCCTGTGAGGCTGATAATGTAAAGGAGTCGTCTAGAATCACCTTAAATAGTTGAGAAAGCTTGTCCCATGTAGGTTGTATCTTTGGACACTCCCACCACATGTGAAAATAGGTCCCTATCCCATTACATCCCCGATAACATAATCTACTACCCTGTGTGGTGTAATGTGAGGATTTCAGTGGTGTAAGGTACCATCTATATGAGGTTTTTATTGAGTTTTCGATAAGGTCTGCCCCAATTAAACTTCTCCTCATTGAGGAGAAAATCTGGCTCCAATCTTCTCTATCATAGGTTATAGCTAAATCTTGTTCCCATTTGTCATAAATTACCAATTTTGCTGAACTATTTGCTTCTTGAATGGCTAAGTATAAGCGTGTAATCATTTTTTTATTTCTACCGGGTGTCATTATCATTTGTTCCAGAGCAGTTTTTGGGCAGGCTGGGATGCTGCCTAGTCTATATGTATTTATAGCATGGGAAATTTGGAGATATAAAAACCAGTGCAATGTATTTGGGTGTATTTTATCTCTTAATTGTGTAAATGTCAACAACTTCCCATTGTCTAGGAAATCAGCTACCCTATAGAGGCCTTTATTTCCCCACTTATCTATTTGTTTTTTAAATTCTTTTGGGAGTAGTGTACTTAGAGGTATTATAATAGTGTGTGGCGAGAGTAATTTCAATGTATGTGTTAGTGACCTCCACATAAGCTTAGAATCTTCTGTAGTTTTTAGTTTAATTATCCTCTGGTCTTTTGGATCTGAGGGTTTCCATAATATATCTCCCGGAGTGCTTAGTCTTCCAATATCTGCTTCAATACCTGGCCATGTCATCCCCTGGCAATCTTTACATAAAAGAGCATTTTGTGCCAGTCTGGCAGCATGATAATAATCTCTAAGATTAGGGACTCCTACACCTCCCAATAGCTTGTGTTGTTTTAAAATATGAGCAGCTATTCTAGCTGTTTTATGTCCTCTTATAAATTTAATAATTTCAGATTGTAGTTCTTCAAGCTCTTTTATTGGGATTTTAATAGGTAAAGCTCTAAATAGATATAACAGTCTTGGTAGGACATTCATTTTAATGGCCGATAATCTGCCATACCAAGAAAAGTTCCCTTTCTTCCATTTCAATATATCTCTTCTTATAGTTTTGTAAATTGGGATGTAGTTTGCTTTATACAATGTTTCTATGGTGTTTGTGATTTGTATGCCTAGATATTTTAGGGAATGATTAACCCATTTAAAATCAAAGTTCGCTTCTATCAACTTTTGTGTGTGTGTTGGTAATGATAGAGGGAGTGCTTCGCATTTATCCGAATTTATTTTGAAACCCGAAACATTGGAAAAATCTTCTAATAATTGGTACAAATTAGGGAGGGAAAGCATTGGTTTTGTAATTGTAAGCAAGATATCGTCTGCAAATAAAGTTAGTGTTTGTTCCCCTTTATTTAATTTAACCCCATGGATATCCTTAGAGTTGCGAATACAAGACGCCAAAGGTTCTATGCACAACGCAAATAAAAGTGGAGATAACGGACATCCTTGACGAGTTCCATTCAATATATTGATAGGTCGAGACTGATATCCCGCTGCCCTAATTGTTGCTACTGGATTTGTGTATATATTTTTGATTGCCCCCCTAAATTTACTACCGAATCCCATATATTCGAGAACTGCCATCATATATTGCCAATCTACTCTGTCAAATGCCTTCTCTGCATCCAGAGAAAGGAGCAGAGAAGGCGTTTCTGTTCCCTTCAGATATTCTATCAGCGTCACTATGCGTCTTACATTATCAGGGGCCTCCCTATCTTTAATAAACCCTACCTGATCAGGATGGATCAATGAAGGTAAGTATTGTTTAAGCCTGTTTGCTAGGATTTTGGTGAGAATCTTGAGATCTTGGTTAATTAAGGAAATTGGCCTATAATTTTGTACTATTTTGGGGTTTTTCCCTGGCTTAGGGATTACTACTATCTTGGCCTGTAAAAGTTCAGAGGGAACCGGCGTGCCCGACATGACATCTTTACAAAATTTATGTAGGTGGGAAGTCAAATTGGTTCTAAATAGCTTGTAGTAGTCTCCTGAAAATCCATCGGGACCTGCTGCCTTTCCTATTTTAAGATCTTTAATAGCTGCAGACACCTCAGTAGCAGAGATCTCTGCATCCAGTGCCTCTGCGTCCGCTTTGTCTAATTTTGGCAGATTCGCTAACATTAGTAGTTTATTTCTTAGGGTCTCTATCTGGGGGGATTGACCCACCTTCTTCCCATCATACAGAGATTCATAATATTTGGCAAAACATTCTGTAATTTCTTGCGGATGAGATGTCATAGTACCATCTGGTTTTTGAATTTGTGCTATTGTGAAAGATTTTGTTCTTTCTCTTAGCTTATGGGCCAGATATCTATCTGGCTTGTTTGCATATAGGAAATAGTATGTTTTTAATTTATTAATGGACCTCACTGAATTATCAGATAAAATTTTAGCCAGTTCTTTTCTTTTCTTTGTCAATGTGTCTAGTGATAGTTGGGATAGTGTATTTTGATGTGCCTTTTCCAAGAGTTCAATCTCTTGTTGCAAGGTAGCTACCGCAAACCTACTCTGTTTTATATATAAAGCTTTTTCCTTTATAAGTAACCCTCTAATATATGGCTTATGTGCAGCCCATATGATTACTGGGTTGATTGCAGGGTCTACGTTTAATTTCCAGTACTCTTCCAGACTCTTTAATATTTTAGTTTGTATACCTGGTTGCTTTAGTATTGTAGGGTCGTATGTCCAGGATCTTTGTCTTTCTACATTAATAAGACCTTTTAGTTGTATCTGTATTATGGAATGGTCTGACCATACTGAGGCGTGAATGGATGAAGAGATTAGGTTTGGTAATAGAATTTGGCTAATAAATATATAGTCAAGTTTGGTATATGTTTTATGTGCAGGTGAGTAGTATGTGTGGTCATTTGTTTGTCCATATAATGTCGTCCAAGTGTCATATATATTATGATTCTCTAAAGATCCCCTAATGGATTTGGTAATAGAGTTAAGTCTTAATTGTTTATTTGTAAGTTTAGATGTATTAGTATCCCTTAAAATCTTTAAGTTTACATTAAAATCCCCAGCCAATATTATCAAGGTTTGAGACCATTGGGTCAGTAAATGCGAAAGATTATCAAAAAATTTGTGTTGTTGCTCATTAGGTGCATATATGTTGCAGAGTGTGACTTGTTTGTCTTGCACAGTCCCCCTCACTATAAGATATCTGCCTTCCTTATCCCTTATCACCTCTTCTTTTATAAATTGAATGGAATTATGAATAAGTATTGATACTCCTCTTTTCTTTTTATCGGTTGTGGAGTGAAAGTGTTGCGTGTATTGTTTGTCCCAATATTTAGGGATTTGATGGTGTGTAAAATGTGTCTCCTGTAGGAAAATGATTTTAGCCTTCATATTGTTATATTGGGTAAGTGCAGTTTTCCTTTTAATATTGGTATTCAAACCTCTTACATTATGGGAGATTATCTTCCATCTAGAATCCATAATTGAGCATTTTCCCTCTCCCCTCCTCATACCTGAACATCAGTGCCTCCCTTTTCTGACTAACAACTGCTCTCTTAGTGTCCATCCTGTTATGGAGAAACTTTCCTGACCACTGCTCGACAGTACTTGAAACAAAAAAACAACAAAAACATAAAAAACATAGCTCAACATTAAACAACAACAAACTATTAAACAATCTGTAATCCTTCAAGTTATTCTTGTTTGTCTGCAACATCAAATCTATCTAAGTGGGTGTGCAGCTAAATATTACATAGTGTATCTTATATAATAATGAATTGAAAAAGTGGATCTTTTATTCCTAGAGGGAACATAAAATAATAACTAATGTCATGTATAGTGTAATTTAGTCATATCTTATCAATCTCCAGTTCTTTATAATTTACTTAATGTTCTTTTTACTGACATAAATAAAAATACTTTATGCTCGTGTCATTATTTACTACTAGGAGATTGATATTCAAGTCTTTTACCACAATATGAGCCGTGACAATAACTCCTCCACACGGAGTAAGGCAAAGAAAGATTATACTTGTTAAAGAACATCAGTCAGTTCTCTCAGTCTCTTTAATCCTTCAGGGCCTTTGTTTCCTTTTAGAGACCTTTGTCCAACGTTCACTTTTAGCTGTTCCTCTTAATGGCAGTGTGGGTCTTATGGTATTGTCTTGAGAGTTATCTGGAATCTCTGGACAATCCAGCTTAAGCAGTTGGCAGAGACCTGGTATGTCTTGTTTCTCTTTGATAGTGATTGTTCTGCCCTCATGGTGTATGTGAAGTGCGAAAGGGAATCCCCATCTGTATAATATCTGATTTTTTCGCAGTAGTTGTGTCAGCGGACGGAGAGCAGAACGCTTCTGCAGTGTTTTGATACAAAGGTCCTGGTAAAATTGTATGACTGAGCCCTGAAATTTAAAGGTTGGATTTTTTCTAGCTGCAGTCATGATTTCTTCTTTTTCTTGGAAGCGTAAAAGTTTAATTATGACGTCCCTTGGTGGTTCTGTGTCCTTTGGTTTTGCTCTTAGAGCTCTATGTGCCCTTTCCATTTGGAATTTTCCATCCTCAGCAGAGCTTGTGATAGCCTGGAATAGTTGTAGAAGATAATTGCTTAATTCTGTTGTAACTATAGTTTCAGGGATACCCTTTAGACGTATATTACACCTCCTGCTCCTATTTTCCAGGTCTTCCAGCTTGTCATTAATGTCTGCCAATTCCTGTTGTTGATCAGCCATTTGTTGAGTTATGGTTGTAATGTCTTCTTCCAGTGATTCTTCTTTTTCTTCCAAGGATTCTAACCTGGATCCCAGTTCCGAAATATCCTGTTTGATTTCAGTGAGACTGTTTGTAACAGTGTTCTGGAGGGTGTCCAGCTTTTCCCACATTTTGTCAAATATTGTGGATATGTCTTGTTTGGAGACAAGGTTCCTTATGTCACTTCTGGTAATGGGTATATTATTACCCGCTGGCGAAGTTGGTTCTAGAACTTCTTCCATTTCTTCCTCAGTTACAACAATTTCTTTATCATGAGCCTTTTCTCCTTTCTGAGGTTTAAAAAATATATTGGCTGCTGCAGGTTTATTTGTAGCATTTAGTTTACTTTGTCTTCTGACTGACATGATATAGCTCATATAATAAAATGGAGGAACACTTGAAATGATCTAGCTGTTGAACAAAGGATAGCAAGACCTCTGCTTATGTCCTGAAGTGGGAGAAAGTCTGCTGCAGCACTAGTGTTTTAACAGCACTTTGGAGTCACATGCAAAGCCGGAGTGGTTTACAGGAGAAAAATAAATTGCAGGGAGTGATTTATATAGGGTGAATGTTCTGTGTCAAAGTTATTTTCCTTCCATCCAAAGTTTCTGAGTAGTTTTGGTGATATGCTGTGTACTATAGATAGGTACAATCTGTGCTATATCACCATACAATGCTATTTCTTTTTATGTGTTATTTTGTGATCCAGCTTTCACATTTTAATGCTTTATTTACTTATCCTTCCTCTGCAGCCTGATTCATTAACATCATGTAGGGTTAAAAGTCTTTATTAAATAGTAGGCATGTTGCTGCTCAAGTCTCTCTGGCTGTTTATAATCACTTTATTAACATGCTGCCTCCCACGTGGCTGATTCCCTGCTATGGCGTCTTAAAATTGTCTTTCTTCCTCAATCACCCTGTAGATTTATTGCTTGCCATATTCCCCTCTGAACTCCTTACCCTGTGATGTGGCAGCTTCCTTGCAGTTTTATCCTCTGTTTTCTCTCCAGCTTATCTGATTCTTAAGAGACCGGCATTTTGGTTCTTGTTCTCCTCAGCTTGCAAGACGTCAAAGACTGCATGTCAGCTTTTACACTGAGCAAACTGAGTGGTCATAAAACACAGAGGATTGATGTATAAACACTCCGGTGGTGTTTTAGTGACCCTCTGGGAGCTTATGATAACCTTTTCTCCACTTTTCTTATTCACTGCACCTGGAGCTCACATATCACACGTCCTCCATTATGCCTGCCTTGGCTCCACCCCCCTTATGGTTTACTTTAAAGGGACACTGAACCCAATTTTTTCTTTCATGATTCAGATAGAGCATGCAATTTTAAGCAACTTTCTAATTTACTCCTATTATCATTTGCTATTTGGGCTTTTTGGAGAAAATTGCCTGTATCTATTGGCATTGTAAACTTATTTTACTAGCGCAGATTTGTACCTGTTTAGTATTTACTAATTAGATCACCATGTTTTAATACTGGATGAAACAACCAGTTGTACTTAAGATGGGAAACGCGTAGTAGTGCTTGTTTGATTTTAAATGAGCATGTGTTGTGTTTGGTCTTTTTATTAAAGCTAATTTTATGAAAATCAGAGTGGAAGCTTTTTTTTCTTTTCAAAAGAGCTTTATTGCAGAAAAAATAAAATGTTACAACAGTTCAGGATCAACCAGTCTACACACATTGTGACAAAACAGAGTAGAAACATTCATTCCCACAAGCATGTTGTGCGAAGAAAAGTCTCTAAGGTATGACATGAGTTTTTTGAACAGGTTATTTGGGATAGATATCCATTCTTTACTCCGTCCTTGAGTTGGCAGATCGTTAACCCTTGCAAGCTCAAAGTTTTTAACAATTTTTTAAACAAGAAATATGTAAAATTATATAAGCAGTTGGGACTTATAGGTCCTTGTATCTTTATGGTATGATGTAACCTGTATAAGGAACAATTTTTACACGTAACCTGTAATTTTCACAATTTTCAATAAATAATCACTAGATTCACAAATTGTTGTAGTCTATTTATTCCTATGGATTTAGTAATAGGATATAATATCCTAAAGATAGAGGAGAGAAAAAAAAGAAGGGAAAAGAGTAGGGGAAATAAGGGGGATGAAATACAGGGGTAGAGGGGGAAGGGAGGTTGGAAATATTGTGTTTAGGGGTCCTATGTGGAGTTGTTTCTGTTCATGGGTTATGTTGAATAGATACAAAGTAGTAGTTTGGATATAAATGGCTTTGTTCTTTAGCTGTTTATAGCCGTATTCCACTCTACCAACATAAGCTCATGAGTTTACCGCTTATCCTACTTATAAGTAATGATGTCTTTCCAAATATAGAGTGTTTGTGACTTGTGTTTTCCACTGATCTAGTGTAGGTGTTGTGGTAGATTTCCACCTCTGGGGGATGAGGACTTTTGCACAGTTAAGAAAGAATATAAGCAGGGAGTTGATAGTTTCCTCTCTTATCTTAGGTAGTTGATGAAAGAGCAAGATTTCAGGGTGTAAAGATAAGTGTATTGAGAATTTGTCTCTAATGAATGTGATAATCTCTAGCCAATACAATGTGATTTTGTCACAGCCCCACCATATGTGTAAGAGGTCAGCTTCCTCTCCACAACCCCTCCAGCACCTCCCACTTGTCCTTTTGTAGATTTGTCTTATCCCGGTAGTCAAGTGCCACTGTGATAGAAATTTGTAATTAATTTCTTGTATATTTGCAGAAATTGAGGATGTTTTGTGTACCTGAAAGATTTTTCCCCAATCTTTTTTATCTATTTTCATGTTTAAGTCTGTATGCCATCTATATATATATATATATACAGTATATTAAGGTAAAGTATCATTGGGTGTAAGTAATTTGTATATTATAGATAGCATGTGTCTTGCCTTACTTTCGGTCAAACAAAGATTCTCAAAGGGCGTAGTTTGTCTTGTCAGAAAAGATCTTTTGCTATGCAGTTGTATGTAATGTACGACCTGTGCATATGAAAACCAAGAGGTAAACTTGGAAGCATCCGATTCCATAAGCTCATCCTGCGGTATTCACAGTGGAAGCTTTTTTTTGTCCAGTCTTGCATCCAATAAAGATGGTGGGAGTGTGTAATATCCACAGCCCTATCTGAATGCTGATGTCTGGATCACTAGAACAGCGTGTACATTGGGAGAGCCTGATGGATAGCTCTGATACTCCACCCTGCTTGCAATCACATTTTATGGTGTCAGTAGAATCTCTCATACTCATTTACATCATTAATGTTGGTGTTGTGATACGCTATGTGGTGCCCCCTGTTTTTGGTTACACTTATAACTTTTTATTGCAATTTTTTGAATAGTTGTTATTAGATAGTGTTATTATGAGTGTAATTGTACTTTTAAATGTATTTTTGATATGATATGTGCAGCTTTTTAGTTGAGCGTTACAGTTAACCAGAGCTCTGAAGTCAACTAACCTGGCGCACTTTAAATTCTATTGCACTCAGGCCAATGCGCTTATTGCCAACCTTCAATACGCAAGCTACATCCGATGCACACTTTAGCGCAACTGTTAGCACGCCACTTGTAATTTAGCCCTTTATATTAAATCTTAAAGTGTTTAATGCCCCTTTAATGCATCACAGTTTAATAAAGCTACATAGCTGAGAGAAATTGATTAAAAGCAGTGATGTGTATGCTCAATCCTTAGGGCCATTGCAGACCTGGATTCACTTTGCTCTGGTTCTGACATATAACAATAATTTAACCTGATTAATACACCTGCATTTATTTTACCTTATTTGTTTGTCCATCCATTAAAACTAACTTCATACAGCAGGCTTATTGCTGGCTTAAGGATAGAAGGCAGAAGGTTTCAATGAATGTACTACATTCAAATGGGGGTCAGTTACTTTTGGTGTTCCCCAAAGGGTCAGTTTTGTTTAACATGTTCATTAGTGATATTGATAGTGGGCTCCAGGGGAAGGTTTGCTTGTTTGCTGATGATACAAAGATGCGTAACAGAGTTGATGTTCCAGGAGGAGTGGATCAAATAAACAGTGATATTAAAAGACTGTAACACTGGCAAATAAATGGGATGTAAAATGTAATATTACCAAGAGCAAAATTATGCATTAAGAATCCAAAAAGCCAACGCCTAATTATAGTTTCAATGGTACATTACTGACTGTAACTAAATAGGAACGGGACTTGGGAATTATTATTTCAGGTGATTTAAAAATTTGTTAGACAATGCAGCAGTGCAGCCAGTAAGGCAAGTTAAATACTTTATTGCAATGGGAGCAGGGCCGGTGCTAGATTATTTTGCGCCTTAGACAAGATCAGCTACTTGTGCCACCCCCCCAAAAAAATAAAAAAATAATAATAACATGATTACATACATTTGCTACTGGTTACTATAATACACCTAAGTGTCATTACATGACCTGCTGACCACCCTAATGCATGTAAGTAAATGATGATAATTCACAAAACACAGTCCTTAACTCGTTGGCTTTTAGTGACATACATAGCCCTTGGTGTGATGGGATGCTTCCTGTCACTGCCCTTACTGTTTGTGTGAGAGGAGCAGATAGGGTAATCTGTGGGATGTGTGTGTGTGTAGGGCAGGTAGGGTGAGCAGGTGGCTATGGCCTCTAGTTATCAACGTGTCTACTTTACCTGCCTTCGCCGGTCCAATACGCCTGCCTAAGCTTGCCAACCATCGCCAACGCGGACCTGAAAAATTTCGCCTAAGTTATAAAAAAATCTGTCAAAAATCCGCACACCAAGTACGGGGCGATGAGCAGCGGACTGTGAGAGTTATCACTCATCCGATCTCGCTGCTCTTTGGCTTTTTGACAGCTTTATTGACAAGCTGTCACTAAGCACCCACACTAACTACATTGTTCTACCCCCTATACCGGCACCCCCGGAGCCCCCTGCAATTAAATAAAGTTATTAACCCCTAAACCGCCACTCCCGGATCCCGCCGCAACCTATCTTAATCTTATTAACCCCTAATCTGCCCCCCTACACCGTCGCCACCTATAATAAATTTATTAACCCCTATCCTGCCCCCCCTACACCGCCACCACTGTAATAAATTTATTAACCCCTAAACCTAAGTCTAACACTAACACCCCCCTAACTTAAATATTAATTAAATAAATCTAAATAATATTTATCTTATTAACTAAATTAATCCTATTTAAAACTAAATACTTACCTTTAAAATAAACCCTAAGATAGCTACAATATAAATAATAATTATATTGTAGCTATCTTAGGATTTATTTTTATTTTACAGGCAACTTTCAATTTATTTTAACTAGGTACAATAGCTATTAAATAGTTATAAACTATTTAATAGCTACCTAGTTAAAATAAAGAGAAATTAACCTGTAAAATAAAAACTAACCTAAGTTACAATTACACCTAACACTACACTATACTTTAATAAATTATTCCTATTTAAAACTAAATACTTACCTGTAAAATAAACCCTAAGATAGCTACAATGTAATTAATAATTACATTGTAGCTATTGTAGGATTTATATTTATTTTACAGGTAACTTTGTATTTATTTTAGCTAGTTAGAATAGTTATTAAATAGTTATTAACTATTCAATCGGATTGGCTGATCCAATCAGCCAATCAGATTGAGCTCGCATTCTATTGGCTGTTCCGATCAGCCAATAGAATGCAAGCTCAATCTGATTGGCTGATTGGATCAGCCAATCGGATTGAACTTCAATCTGATTGGCTGATTCAATCAGCCAATCAGATTTTTCCTACCTTAATTCCGAGAATACTATCAGCCAATCGGAATTGAAGGGACGCCATCTTGGATGACGTCCCTTAAAGGAACCTTCATTTGTCGTTAGTCGTCGGGAAGAAGAGGATGGCTCCACGTTGGCTCGTCTGAAGATGGCTCCGCTCCGCTCCGGATGGATGGATGAAGATTGAAGACGCCGCATGGATGAAGACTTCTATCAGATGGAAGACCTCTTCAGCGCCGCCTGGATGTTGACTTCAATCGGATGGAAGACTTCTTCAGCGCCCCTTGGATGATGACTTCTGCTGCTCCGGATCTCCTCTTCGGTTCCATCGGTGGTCGGCTGGCTGAAGACGGCTCAAGGTAGGATGATCTTCAGGGGGGTAGTGTTAGGTTTATTTAAGGGGGGTTTGGGTTAGATTGGGGGTATGTGAGTGGTGGGTTTTAATGTTGGGAGGTTGTATTTTTATTTTACAGGCAAAAGAGCTGTTTTCTTTGGGGCATGCCCCGCAAAAGGCCCTTTTAAGGGCTGGTAAGGTAATAGAGCTGGTAACTGTTTAATGTAGGGTAAGGATTTTTTTTATTTTGGGGGGCTTTGTTATTTTATTAGGGGGCTTAGATTAGGTTTAAGTAGCTTAATATTGTTGTAATATTTTTTAAATGTTTGTAACTTATTTGTTTTATTTTTTGTAACTTAGCTTTTTTATTTTTTGTACTTTAGTTAGTTTATTTAATTTAATATAATTGTAGTTATTTTTAGGTAATTTATTTAATAATTTAATGATAGTGTAGTGTTAGGTTTAATTGTAACTTAGGTTAGGATTTATTTTACAGGTAATTTTGTATTTCTTTTAGCTAGGTAGTTATTAAATAGTTAATAACTATTTAATAACTATTCTAACTAGCTAAAATAAATACAAAGTTACCTGTAAAATAAATATAAATCCTACAATAGCTACAATGTAATTATTAATTACATTGTAGCTATCTTAGGGTTTATTTTACAGGTAAGTATTTAGTTTTAAATAGGAATAATTTATTAAAGTATAGTGTAGTGTTAGGTGTAATTGTAACTTAGGTTAGTTTTTATTTTACAGGTAAATTTCTCTTTATTTTAACTAGGTAGCTATTAAATAGTTAATAACTATTTAATATCTATTGTACATAGTTAAAATAAATTGAAAGTTGCCTGTAAAATAAAAATAAATCCTAAGATAGCTACAATATAATTATTATTTATATTGTAGCTATATTAGGGTTTATTTTAAAGGTAAGTATTTAGTTTTAAATAGGATAAATTTAGTTAATAAGAGAAATATTATTTAGATTTATTTAATTAATATTTAAGTTAGGGGGGGTGTTAGGGTTAGTGTTAGACTTAGGTTTAGGGGTTAATGATTTTATTACAGTGGCGGCGGTGTAGGGGGGGCAGGATAGGGGTTAATAAATTTATTATAGGTGTCGACGGTGTAGGGGGGGCAGGATTGTGGTTAATAACTTTATTATAGGTGGAGATGGTGTAGGGGGGGCAGGATAGGGGATAATAACTTTATTATAGGTGGCGACGGTGTAGGGGGGGCAGGATAGGGGTTAATAGGTATAATGTAGGTGGCGGCGGAGTCCGGGAGCGGCGGTTTAGGGATTAACATATTTATTATAGCTTGCAGTGGGCTCCGGGAGCAGCGGTTTAGGGGGTAAACACTTTATTTAGTTGCAGCAGTGTAGGGGGGACAGATTAGGGGTGTTTAGACTCAGGGTACATGTTAGGGTGTTAGGTGTAGACAGCTCCCATAGGAATCAATGGGATGTCTGGCAGCAGCGAACATGAACTTTCGCTATGGTCAGACTCCCATTGATTTCTATGGGATCCGCCGCCCTGGATTGAAAACCAGGTACGCTGGGCCGGAAAAGTGCCGAGCGTACCTGTTAGTTTTTTGATAACTAGCAAAAGTAGTCAGATTGTGCCGAACTTGTGTTCGGAACATCTGGAGTGACGTAAGAATCGATCTGTGTCGGACTGAGTCCGGCAGATCGAAGCTTACGTCACTATATTCTACTTTTGCCGGTGTCTAGGGCTTGATAACTAAGGCGAATCATCCTCGCCACAAATACGCTGTGGAATTCCAGCGTATTTGAGGTTGATGGCTTGATAACTAGGGGCCTATGTGTGTGAGAGGGAGAGGCAGGTAGGGTGAACAGGGGGCTGTTTGTGTAAGAGGGGCAGCTGGGTGCTGTGTGTGTAGGTATGTGAGAGGCAGGCAGATAGGGTGAGCTGGGGTCTGTGTGTGATTACCTTGTATCTAAGACTTTGCAGACTGCTCCCTTATCTCAGTTCTTTAGACAGACTTTTAGGCAATCAGTGCTGACTTTGTGGGAGTGAGCACAATGTTATCTATATGGCACACATGAACTAGTGCTGTCTAGCTAAAAAAAACCCGATCAAAATACACTGAGATAAGAGGCGGCCTACAATGACTTAGAAATTTGCATATGCGCCTATGTAGGTTTAACTTTCAACAAAGAAAACTAAGAGAACAAAGCAAATTTGATGGTACAAATAAATTGGAAAGTTGTTTAAAATTGCATGCCCTATCAAAATCATGAAAGTTTAATTTTGACTAGACTGTCCCTTTAACCCTAATTCTGTGTGACAGAGCACTGGTTTTCAAATACAGGTGTTTTATTGCATACTAGTGTACTATGGGATGACAGTCACATACAAACAATAAATCAGTGGTTTTACATTACCAGTAACATATAAGATTGGGAGCCAAAACCAGTGCTATGGACAAGGATAAAAAAATGAAATAAATTGACACACAGAACATTTAATAATATCCTTATATCTAGGTCCTGTTCTTCACCTGGTTGAGGAATATGTCTGGTGGGTCCAGCCCAAGGTCCCTGCACACGTGCCGGCCTCCGTTTGTCCTCTATAGCCCACTTCTTCTCCTATGAGAGTACTACAAAAACCATTTGCTGAATCTTACAAGTGTTTCTGTAAAGGATAAGAAAAGCACACCTTTAAAAAACACACAAATCAAATTAACTCCTTCACTGCTAAAGAACTTTTGGACCATATTGCACAAAAGTCTCATGCACAGTCTGCAGCGCCAACATGCTATTTGCACTTTAAAATATGGAGCCTTTTATTTTCATTCAGTTTTTCAATACTATGAATTAGTAAACCAGGTCACTGTTTGCATTTGCATTTATAGCAATACTGACATCTACCCATTTATTATTATGTTGTATTGTGCCATAGATTTAGATTTGGTTTTCTCCCAATTCGCCCATATATAAATAAAAAATCACCAAGCTGAATGTGAGACATGTTAGCACTCAACCCTTATATACAGTATGAACAATATAAGACTACTAGTCTCTAAGCACTGTACACACATATCACCCACTACCCATACTACACTCACTTATCGTCAACTACTGCCAATAAAATAGAGCACAATACAGAAATGTTGTTAGTGCATGTGGCCACCACCGTTCAAGAATCTAATGAGTAGTGACGTACTGCCATTGGAATGCTATCATATCCCTTTAAGCTACCCCATGGTATTTTAGCACTTCTTACAATTTACGACCTGTACGAACATTGATTGCTAGATGTGATTATTTAAACAAATGTTAAAAAGCAATGATTAAGCACTGGGTACATGTGTCAACTTATACGCTTGTGGGCTCTTTTATGAGTCAAGTTGCCTGCTGTCCCATGTTTATGATCCATTTTTACCTTGTAGCCTCCTGAGAGCTCACCAACCCCATTAGAACTCCTCTTCAATACCCCCAAAGTAACTTCCATCAATTAGTCCCCATACAAACCCCCACACACTGTGATCCTAGAAGGAGTCTTCACCCATAAGGGACATTTACATTACCAATAAAAGACTCAAACTAAATCAACTTTAAGCACTTTCCCAGCAGTCTGCATGTAAGGCAGGTAGAGAAAGAAGAAGGCAGCCTTCTGTAGCAGCAGCTAAAAGCACTCCTGCATAAAAATACAGTATTGGGCTACCAGTTGGGTAGCCTGGCGAACTTTATTTATGCCAGATGGTTTCCCCCTAAAACCCTACACCAGGAGCTTGTTCCTACAAGTTCAATTTATACCAATATTATGCCCAAAAAATGTGAAAATGAGTTACACGGCCCCCATAAAGTGCAACCTATTCACTGTGCAGGTTGCTAGGGACCAGTGTTTGCGTTCCAAACAATCAGGGCCCAGGCAGAACCATTTATCCTGATTAGGGGTGATACTTCAAGCAACTCTACTTGAAGTTTTTGTCACTGACATTTTAACCTTGTTGTGTATCATTTTGTACGTCTTTAAATCCTCCGCCACAGAGCAGAAAGGGAAGAACACATGGCCTGGATCATTCATTAAGTATGTATGGGCACAATACATAGGCAATGTTGGGAAATATAAATATAGGTCACCTGCAGCCCCAGCCTTAGCGCATCCCTGGGTCCTAAATCATGAGAGGACATAGGCCCATATTTATCAAGCTCCGTACGGAGCTTGAAGGGCCGTGTTTCTAGCGAGTCTTCAGACTCGCCAGAAACACAAGTCTAAAGACCGCTGCTCCATAACCCTGTCCGCCTGCTCTGAGAAGGCGGACAGGAATCGCCGGAAATCAACCCGATCAAATACGATTGGGTTGATTGACACCTCCCTGCTGGTGCCGCGAGTCAGCAGGGGGCGGCGTTGCACCAGCAGCTCTTGCGAGCTGCTGGTGCAATGTTAAATGCGGAGAGCGTATTGCTCTCCGCATTTAGCTAGGTCTTGCGGACCTGATCCGCACTGTCGGATCAGGTCCGCAAGACCTTTGATAAATTGGGGCCACTGTCTCTTATTTCCCCTTAGAAGCAGCAGACCACTCTCCTTGGCCCTAAGCTGCAACCAGCATTGCTGCATGTGTTTTAGTTGCATTAACTTTGCTTATTATATATATATGCACTCTCACTGACCTTGTTGCAGCTACCATGGTGCTTGTATAGTAAATAAAATTAAGAGAAATAAAAGAGAAGATGACTGCACTTGCTGAGTTCAAATTTATATTTACAGTTGGCCCTCGTTTTACAACGGTTCAATTTACACCGTTTCAGAATAACAACCATTTTTTCCAGTCATGTGACTGCTATTGAAAAGCATTGAGAAGCAGTGCATTTATTAAAATAGCCAGTAGGTGGAGCTGTCCGCTTGTGTTGCAGCAAAGCCAATCAAGCTGAAATTAATCAGTTTAACCAGACCTGAGCTATCGAGCAGATTTCAAAGGAACAAGATCTTCCTGTCTATAACTCAGTCCAGATTGGAATGCATAGCAAGAACTGTTTGCAGAAAAATGCAAGTGAAGTCTGTGTTGTGTGATTATTTTATTAGGTTTATAATGCTGTTTAGCAAATGTTTTTGTTCATTTAACTTAGTTTAATTATATATTCTGTGTTGTGTGATTATTTGATACTGTTTATAATGCACAATGTTATTTAAAATTAAGCAAAACTATATATTTTTACAAAAACAAACACCCTGTATGGGCTATATAAATGGATCATCTACAAAACATTTATGAAAATAAAACTCTAGTGTACAATGTGGTACTTGTAAAGCGTGGCTAATCCCCATAAGGGTCTCAAGACGCTGCTAATTTTAGCGACCTCGGAAGGATGAAAGCGGCTAATCACCCTTAAGGTTCTCAAGGCGCTGCTAATTTTATCGACCTCGGAAGGATGAAAGCGGCTAATCACCCGTAAGGTTCTTAAGGCGCTGCTAATTTTATCGACCTCGGAAGGATGAAAGGCTGAGTGGACCTCGCCAGGGATTGAACCCGCAATTTTTGGGTTGCTACAGAGCTCAGCCACAGTGCCTTAGCATGCTGAGCTATTTGTCCAGCTTTCCCTTTAATATCAACGATAGATCCTCCACCAAAACCAGAAATAACCTGCTGTTAAATTTTCACAACTGAGCAGCAAGCAGCTAATTAGACAAACACATTCACAGTACATACAGCATACAGGACTTGTAGTGGCTTACAAACAGGATGATAAATTATCAGGTTAAAACATCCATTTTATTGGCTATGCAGATAAAAAATAGACAAACACATCAATTTGTTTTATCCCTGAGCTGCTAGTAGCATAAATAATGCAGTGATTTGACTCCACTTGCCTTCTATTAACAAATTGAGCAATGATTTTACCCCTAGGCTGACACCTTTGAAAAGCTGATTTGTAAAGTATTAAAGAATTGCAGATGCTAGTTTAGAATTTTTTAAAATGATATTTAAGGGTCCAGTTTTTATGAACTAATTATACTCAGCATTAGTGATGTCGCAAACCTAAAAATTTGGGTTCGCGAACGCCAAACGAGAACTTCCGCAAAAGTTTGCGAACGGGCAAACCGGGCGAACCGCCATAGACTTCAATAGGCAGGCGAATTTTAAAACCCACAGGGACTCATTCTGGCCACAATAGTGATGGAAAAGTTGTTTCAAGGGGACTAACACCTGGACTGTGGCATGCCGGAGGGGGATCCATGGCAAAACTCTCACGGAAAATTACATAGTTGATGCAGAGTCTGGTTTTAATCCATAAAGGGCATAAATCACCTAACATTCCTAAATTGTTTGGAATAACGTGCTTTAAAACATCAGGTATGATGTTGTATCGATCAGGTAGTGTAAGGATTACGCCCACTTCACAGTGTGCAGTGTAGGTGATATACCTGCCCTGACCATGCTTTGCGGACCAGGTATCAGTGGTCAGATGGACCCTTCCCCCAACACTGTGTGCCAGACATGCCATTATAGCAGACTTATTTGGCTTTGGCGTTGCTTTTTGGTAATTAGAAGGCTGCTAAATGCCACTGCGCACCACACGTGTTTTATGCCCAGCAGTGAAGGGGTTAATTAGGGAGCATGTAGGGAGCTTGTAGATTTAATTTTAGCTTAAGTGTAGTGTAGTAGACAACCCAAAGTATTGATCTAGGCCCATTTTGGTATATTTCATGCCACCATTTCACCGCCAAATGCGATCAAATAAAAAAAATTGTTCACTTTTTCACAAACTTTAGGTTTCTCACAGAAATTATTTACAAACAACTTATGCAATTATGGCATAAATGGTTGTAAATGCTTCTCTGGGATCCCCTTTGTTCAGAAATAGCAGACTTATATGGCTTTGGCGTTGCTTTTTGGTAATTAGAAGGCTGCTAAATGCCACTGCGCACCACACGTGTTTTATGCCCAGCAGTGAAGGGGTTAATTAGGGAGCATGTAGGCAGCTTGTAGTGTTCATTTTAGCTTAAGTGTAGTGTAGTAGACAACCCAAATTATTGATCTACGCCCATTTTGGTATATTTCATGCCACCATTTCACCGACAAATGCGATCAAATTTAAAAAAAAATTAAATTTTTTCACAATTTTAGGTTTCTCACTGAAATTATTTACAAACAGCTTGTGCAATTATGGCACAAATGGTTGTAAATGCTTCTCTGGGATCCCCTTTGTTCAGAAATAGCAGACATATATGACTTTGGCGTTGCTTTCTGGTAATTAGAAGGCCGCTAAATGCTGCTGCGCATTACACGTGTATTATGGCTAGCAGTGAAGGGGTTAATTAGGTAGTTTGCAGGGAGCTTGCAGGGTTAATTTTAGCTTTAGTGTAGAGATCAGCCTCCCACCTGACACATAAGACCCCCTGATCCCTCCCAAACAGCTCCCTTCCGTCCCCCACCCCACAATTGTCCCCGCCATCTTAAGTACTGGCAGAAAGACTGCCAGTACTAAAATAAAAGGTTTTTAATTTTTTAAAAAAAAATTAAGCATATTTACATATGCTGTGGTGTAGCATCCCCCCTTAGCTCCCAACCTCCCTGATCCCCCGCAAAACAGCTCTCTAACCCTCCCCATCTGCCTTATTGGCGGCCATCTTGGGTACTGGCAGCTGTCTGCTATTATTTCACAGTCAAAAAGTTTTTTTTTTTTAAATGTACACTACTGTTACACCAGATATGAGTGGTGGCACTGGGCAAGTGGGCACAGTATACGCTGTGAGCTTGACACACACGCTGGCAGGCAGGCAACTGCAATTAGATTACACAGGAAAAAAAAAAAAGCAGACTGATGTTCTAGCCCTAAAAAGGGCTTTTTGGGGTGCTGTTCTTACAGCAGAGATCAGATGAGTCCTTCAGGACTGTAGTGGACACTGAATACACTAGCCTAGCTATCGATTTCCCTATTAAATCAGCAGCAGCTACACTGTCCCTCCTCTCACTAAGAATGCAGCTTCCAAATGAATCTACAATGGATGCTGTCCAGGAGGTGGGAGGGTCTGGGAGGGAGGGTCTGCTGCTGATTGGCTGTAATGTGTCTTCTGACTGTGAGGTACAGGGTCAAAGTTTACCCACCGTGGCGAACGCGAACATGCTATGTTCGCTGGGAACTATTCACCGGCGAACTATTCGCGACATCACTACTCAGCATATACGTGACATACTGGACACTCGGCAACCTTAGTCCCTGTGATACCATACACTGGGTATGGTCAGAAAGAAGCAGACATATTCCATCCCAAACGCAATAAATTTGTCAAATTTAGTGTCACGTTTTGCATGCATTATTCATTTTCATTAAGGAGTTGCTTTGCATTATTATTATTTATTTATAAAATATTTTACCAGGAAGGATACATTGAGATTTCTCTTGTTTTTAAGTATATCCTGGGTCCACAAAACATTGCATTGATACAATAGGGTATAATAAAATTCAAAAACAATAATAATACACAATATATGCAAAAATTTAACATAGAACAGGTAGGAAATATATAATCAACCATGACAGGTGCATTCTGTTTTGAGATATGTAGAGAGGGATCTCTTAAAGGATATTAGGCTTGGGGAAGGTTTGAAAGTGTGCGGGAGGTCATTCCATAACTGTGGTGCTCTGTAGGAAAAGGACAAGGAAATAACCACAGGTATTTGAATGTGCATAATAAAGCGTGTTATAAATCTATCTAAGTTATGTCATAAGTGTGTACATAATATATTATACCTGTCCTGTATTTACCTTAGTTAGTGTGGGTATTTGGACTCAGATAGGACTAGATTACAATTGGGATGCTAACTTTTGCGCACAAGCAATATCAGTTTTTTTCGTCATGCAGTGGAAATAGCGCACATATTATAAGTTGAAAGGAAACACAATCGTGAGAGCGCAATTGCATTTTACGTTCATCAGGTTAGCGAGACTCAAACCCTCGGAAAAAGAGTAGTGCGTTAAAAAAAATTGCACCAAACACAACATAAATAGATTACAGTTACACTCACATAAACACTACCTGATAACAATGAGTCACATAAACATTATAGATGTACATGGGAACATTTTTCATTTGGTCCAAAATTTTTGTTTTGTTAATCTTACAGTTTTTGTTTTCGTTCATGGTCGTGTTAGTTTCATACTAATTTTGTTCATAAAACCCTTTTTTTCATTCATGATTCAGATAGAGCATGCATTTTTAACCCATTAATGACCACAGCACTTTTCCATTTTCTGTCCGTTTGGGACCAGGGCTATTTTTACATTTCTGCGGTTTTTGTGTTTAGCTGTATTTTTCCTCGTACTCATTTACTGTAACCACACCTATTATATACCGTTTTTCTCACCATTAAATTGACATTCTAAAGATACCAATATTTTCTTCATATCTTATAATTTACTATAAAAAAAATATAAAATATGAGGAAAAAAATGAAAAAAACACACTTTTTCTAACTTTGACCCCCAAAATCTGTTACACATCTACAACCACCAAAAAACAACCATGCTAAATAGTTTTGTCCTGAGTTTAGAAATACCCAATATTAACATGTTATTTGCTTTTTTTGCAAGTTATAGGGTAGTACGTTGCTATTTCCAAACCACTTTTTTCAAAATTAGCGCTAGTTACATTGGAACACTGATATCTGTCAGGAATCCCTGAATATCTCTTGACATGTATATATATATTTTTTTAGAAGACATCCCAAAGTATTGATCTAGGCACATTTTGGTATATTTTATGCCACCATTTCACCGCCAAATGTGATCAAATAAAAAAAAATTGTTACATTTTTCAAAATTTTAGGTTTCTCACTGAAATTATTTACAGACAACTTGTGCAATTATGGCATAAATGGTTGTAAATGCTTCTCTGGGATCCCCTTTGTTCAGAAATAGCAGACATATATTGCTTTGGCGTTGCTTTTTGGAAATTAGAAGGCTGCTAAATGCCACTGCGCACCACACATGTATTATGCCCAGCAGTGAAGGGGTTAATTAGGGAGCATGTATGGAGCTTGCAGGGTTAATTCTAGCTTTAGTGTAGAGATCAGCCTCCCACCTGACACATCAGACCCCCTGATCCCTCCCAAACAGCTCTCTTCCCTCCCCCACCCCACAATTTTCCCAGCCATATTAAGTACTGGCAGAAATTCTGCCAGTACTAAAATAAAAGGTATCTTTTATTTTATTTTTATTTTTTAGCATATTTACATATGCTGCTGTGTAGGATCACCCTTAGCCCCAACCTCCCTGATCCCCCTCAAACAGCTCTCTAACCCTCCCCCTCTACATTATTGGGAGCCATCTTGGGTACTGGCAGCTGTCGGACAGTACCCAGTTTACAAAAATATATTATTTTTTTTACACTTTTCTGTAGTGTAGCTTCCATAGTGTAATGGTTCTCACCCGCTCCCTCCCCGGCTACCCTGCCCACGATCCACCTCTACCGACAAGAAGCCATCGATGGCCGCCCACCCGCCTCCCACGACAGCTCCCACCCACCAATGATTACGGCCATCGATGTCCGGTGCAGAGAGGGCCACAGAGTGGCTCTCTCTGCACCGGAGGGGTAAGAAGGGTTATTGCAAGATGCCTCGATATCGAGGCATCACTGCAATAACTGGAAAGCAGCTGGAAGATCAAGATCGCTTCCACCGCTTTACAAGACCGACGACGTACGCCGTACGTCCTCGGTCATTAATTGTCTTTTTTTTAGGAAGTACAGCGTATGTTGTCGGTCATTAAGGGGTTAAACAACTTTCCTTGGCTTCTTTTCTTGATATCCTTTGTTTAAAAGCATACCTACAGGTAGGCTGAGGCTCAGAAGCAGGAAGGGAGCTATCAGATGATTGGTAGCTGCACATTTATGCCTCTTCTCATTGGCTTAACAATGTGTTCAGCTAGCTCCCTCCAAGTAGCGCATTGCTGCACCTTCAACAAAGGATACCCAGATAATGAAAAGTTGCTTACAAATGTATGCTCTATGTGAATCTGAATACATTTTTATAATGGAAAATACTAACTTATTAAAATGTTTTAAACAAACAACTATTATTGCAACTCAGACAAATAAGATATGTAGTGTAATGTACTATACTAAAGTATACTATGGGGTATATTTATCAAAGTGCAAGCAGACATGATACGATGTATCATATCATGTCCACTGCACATCGATAAATTTATCATTGCACAAGCAGTTCACCAGAACTACTTGTGCAATTGTTCAATACCGCCCCCTGCAGATTCGCGGCCAATGGCCGCTAGCAGGGGGTGTCAATCAACCCGATCGTATTAGTTCGGGTCGATTTCTGTCCCCCACTTCAGAGCAGGCAGAAAAGTTATGGAGCAGCGGTCCATAGAATATAAACAGTATATTTTCCAGTATCTATAATAATTTTGAATAATTATAATTTTTTTAAATATTTTATATGTAAAATTTCAATAACGAGAAGTAAGATTAGTAATTCTTCATGTGCAATATCCCGACACCGCGTTAGACCTAAATCCCGAAACACAAGGGGTATTACGTATTTTTAAAATTTCTATCGGCTAGATTATGAGTTTTGCGTTATGAGTAAAAAAGCAGCGTTATGGGTTATAACGCTGCTTTCTTCTGTTAAGTGTGATCAGTCCACGGGTCATCATTACTTCTGGGATATTACTCCTCCCCAACAGGAAGTGCAAGAGGATTCACCCAGCAGAGCTGCATATAGCTCCTCCCCTCTACGTCACTCCCAGTCATTCTCTTGCACCCAACGACTAGATAGGATGTGTGAGAGGACTATGGTGATTTTATTTAGTTTTATTCCTTCAATCAAAAGTTTGTTATTTTTTAATAGCACCGGAGTGTGTTATTCCTTCTCTGGTAGAATTTGAAGAAGAATCTACCTGAGTTTTTACTATGATTTTAGCCGGAGTAGTTAAGATCATATTGCTGTTTCTCGGCCATCTGAGGAGAGGTAAACTTCAGATCAGGGGACAGCGGGCAGATTAATCTGCAAAGAGGTATGTAGCAGCTTTTATTTTCTGACAATGGAATTGATGAGAAAATCCTGCCATACCGATATAATATCATGTATGTATATTTTACACTTCAGTATTCTGGGGAATGGTACTTCACTGGAATTACACTGTGTACATAAGACTTTAGCCTTTTTGCAAGCAACAGGCTTTTTAATAACTCTTAATTTATGTTAAACGTTTTTGCTAGAATGTAACATCGTTTTCATTTTCTGAGGTACTGGGTGAATAAAATGTTTGGGCACTATTTTTCCACTTGGCAGTTGCTTGATCTAATTCTGACAGTTTACTGATCTCTGTCACTGTTGTGTGTGAGGGGGAGGGGCCTTTTTTGGCGCTTTTGCTACGCATCAAAAATTTCAGTCAGAAGCTCATTGTTTTTCCTGCATGTTCCGGTTCATCTCTACAGAACTCAGGGGTCTTCAAAACTTGTTTTGAGGGAAGTAATCTTCACAACAGAGCTGTGAGATTGTAGTTGACTGTGATAAAAAACGTTTATTCTTTAACTTTTTTTTCTGCCATCAGGGTTAGTTATTCTTTGCTAATGGGAACAAACCTTTGCTAAAATTGTGTTTTGTTTTACAAAGATTGATGCTGTAACCTTTTAAGTTTATTAATTTCAACTGTCATAAATCTTTCTGTGCTTCTTAGGCACAGTACGTTTTCATTGTATTTTACTTGAATAATATTTCCAAGTTGCAAGTTTAGTTGCTAGTGTGTTAAACATGTCTGATTCAGAGGAAGAGACCTGTGCTATTTGTGCTAATGCCAAAGTGGAGCCCAATAGAAATTTATGTACTAACTGTATTGATGCTACTTTAAATAAAAGTCAATCTGTACAAATTGAACAAATTTCACCAAACAACGAGGGGAGAGTTATGCCGACTAACTCGCCTCACGTGACAGTACCTGCATCTCCCGCTCGGGAGGTGCGCGATATTGTGGCGCCCAGTACATCTGGGCGGCCATTACAAATAACATTACAAGATATGGCTACTGTTATGACTGAGGTTTTGGCTAAATTACCAGAGCTAAGAGGCAAGCGTGATCACTCTGGGGTGAGAACAGAGTGCGCTGATAATGCTAGGGCCATGTCAGATACTGCGTCACAACTTGCAGAACATGAGGACGGAGAGCTTCATTCTGCGGCTGACGGTTCTGATCCAAACAGATTGGATTCAGATATTTCAAATTTTAAATTTAAGCTGGAAAACCTCCGTGTATTACTAGGGGAGGTGTTAGCGGCTCTGAATGATTGTAACACAGTTGCAATACCAGAGAAAATGTGTAGGTTAGATAAATATTTTGCTGTACCAACGAGTACTGACGTTTTTCCTATACCTAAGAGAATAACTGAAATTATTACTAAGGAGTGGGATAGACCCGGTGTGCCGTTCTCACCCCCTCCGATATTTAGAAAGATGTTTCCAATAGACACCACCACACGGGACTTATGGCAAACGGTCCCTAAGGTGGAGGGAGCAGTTTCTACTTTAGCTAAGCGTACCACTATCCCGGTGGAGGATAGCTGTGCCTTTTCAGATCCAATGGATAAAAAGTTAGAGGGTTACCTTAAGAAAATGTTTGTTCAACAAGGTTTTATATTGCAACCCCTTGCATGCATTGCGCCGGTCACGGCTGCGGCGGCATTCTGGATTGAGTCTCTGGAAGAGAACATTAGTTCAGCTACTCTGGACGACATTACGGACAGGCTTAGAATCCTTAAGCTAGCTAATTCATTCATTTCGGAAGCCGTAGTACATTTAACTAAACTTACGGCTCAGAATTCCGGATTCGCCATTCAGGCGCGCAGAGCACTGTGGCTAAAATCCTGGTCAACTGACGTTACTTCTAAGTCCAAATTACTTAATATACCTTTCAAAGGGCAGACCTTATTTGGGCCCGGTTTGAAAGAAATTATCGCTGACATTACAGGAGGTAAGGGCCACGCCCTGCCTCAAGACAGAGCCAAACCTAAGGCTAGACAGTCTAATTTTCGTTCCTTTCGGAATTTCAAGGCAGGAGCAGCATCAACTTCTTCTGCTCCAAAACAAGAGGGATCTGTTGCTCGCTTCAGACAAGGTTGGAGACCTAACCAGTCTTGGAACAAGGGCAAGCAGGCCAGGAAACCTGCGGCTGCCCCTAAGACAGCATGAATTGAGGGCCCCCGATCCGGGATCGGATCTAGTGGGGGGCAGACTTTCTCTCTTCGCCCAGGCTTGGGCAAGAGATGTCCAGGATCCCTGGGCGCTAGAGATAATATCTCAGGGATACCTTCTGGACTTCAAATACTCTCCTCCAAAAGAGAGATTTCTTCTATCAAGGTTGTCAACAAACCAAACAAAGAAAGAGGCGTTTCTACGCTGCGTTCAAGAGCTCTTGTTAATGGGAGTAATCCATCCAGTTCCACGGTCGGAACAGGGACAAGGGTTTTACTCAAATCTGTTTGTGGTTCCCAAAAAAGAGGGAACTTTCAGACCAATCCTGGATTTAAAGATCCTAAACAAATTCCTAAGAGTTCCATCGTTCAAAATGGAGACTATTCGGACAATTTTACCTATGATCCAAAAGGGTCAGTACATGACCACAGTGGATTTAAAGGATGCTTACCTTCACATACCGATTCACAAAGATCATTACCGGTACCTAAGATTTGCCTTCCTAGACAGGCATTACCAGTTTGTAGCTCTTCCATTCGGATTGGCTACAGCTCCAAGAATCTTCACAAAGGTTCTGGGTGCTCTTCTGGCGGTTCTAAGACCGCGGGGAATCTCGGTAGCTCCGTACCTAGACGACATTCTGATACAAGCTTCAAGCTTTCAAACTGCCAAGTCTCATACAGAGTTAGTACTGGCTTTTCTAAGGTCACATGGATGGAAGGTGAACGAAAAGAAAAGTTCACTCGTTCCACTCACAAGAGTTCCCTTCCTGGGGACTCTTATAGATTCTGTAGAAATGAAGATTTACCTGACAGAGGACAGGTTAACAAGACTTCAAAGTGCTTGCCGCACCCTTCATTCCATTCAACACCCGTCAGTGGCTCAATGCATGGAGGTAATCGGCTTAATGGTAGCGGCAATGGACATAGTACCCTTTGCACGCTTACACCTCAGACCACTGCAACTGTGCATGCTAAGTCAGTGGAATGGGGATTACTCAGACTTGTCCCCTTCTCTGAATCTGGATCAAGAGACCAGAAATTCTCTTCTATGGTGGCTTTCTCGGCCACATCTGTCCAGGGGGATGCCATTCAGCAGGCCAGACTGGACAATTGTAACAACAGACGCCAGCCTTTTAGGTTGGGGTGCCGTCTGGAATTCTCTAAAGGCTCAGGGACAATGGAGTCAGGAGGAGAGTCTCCTACCAATAAACATTCTGGAATTGAGAGCAGTTCTCAATGCCCTCCTGGCTTGGCCCCAGTTGACAACTCTAGGGTTCATCAGGTTTCAGTCGGACAACATCACGACTGTAGCTTACATCAACCATCAGGGAGGGACAAGAAGCTCCCTAGCAATGATGGAAGTATCAAAGATAATTCGCTGGGCAGAGTCTCACTCTTGCCACCTGTCAGCAATCCACATCCCGGGAGTGGAGAACTGGGAGGCGGATTTCTTAAGTCGTCAGACTTTTCATCCGGGGGAGTGGGAACTTCATCCGGAGGTCTTTGCCCAAATACTTCGACGTTGGGGCAAACCAGAGATAGATCTCATGGCGTCTCGACAGAACGCCAAGCTTCCTCGTTACGGGTCCAGATCCAGGGATCCAGGAGCAGTCCTGATAGATGCACTGACAGCACCTTGGGACTTCAGGATGGCTTACGTGTTTCCACCCTTCCCGATGCTTCCTCGATTGATTGCCAGAATCAAACAGGAGAGAGCATCAGTGATTCTAATAGCACCTGCATGGCCACGCAGGACTTGGTATGCAGACCTGGTGGACATGTCATCCTGTCCACCTTGGTCTCTACCTCTGAAACAGGACCTTCTGATACAGGGTCCTTTCAAACATCAAAATCTAACTTCTCTGAAGCTGACTGCTTGGAAATTGAACGCTTGATTTTATCAAGACGTGGGTTTTCTGAGTCAGTTATTGATACCTTAATACAGGCTAGGAAGCCTGTTACCAGAAGGATTTACCATAAAATATGGCGTAAATACCTATATTGGTGTGAATCCAAAGGTTACTCTTGGAGTAAGGTTAGGATTCCTAGGATATTGTCTTTTCTACAAGAAGGTTTAGAAAAGGGTTTATCTGCTAGTTCATTAAAGGGACAGATCTCAGCTCTGTCCATTCTGTTACACAAACGTCTGTCAGAAGTTCCAGACGTTCAGGCTTTTTGTCAGGCTTTGGCCAGGATTAAGCCTGTGTTTAAAACTGTTGCTCCACCATGGAGTTTAAACCTTGTTCTTAATGTTTTTCAGGGCGTCCCGTTTGAACCCCTTCATTCCATTGATATAAAGTTGTTATCTTGGAAAGTTCTATTTTTAATGGCTATTTCCTCGGCTCGAAGAGTCTCTGAGTTATCAGCCTTACATTGTGATTCTCCTTACTTGATTTTTCATTCGGATAAGGTAGTTCTGCGTACTAAACCTGGGTTCTTACCTAAGGTAGTCACTAACAGGAATATCAATCAAGAGATTGTTGTTCCTTCTTTGTGCCCAAATCCTTCTTCGAAGAAGGAATGTCTACTGCACAATCTGGACGTAGTTCGTGCCCTAAAATTTTACTTACAGGCAACTAAGGAATTTCGACAAACGTCTTCTCTGTTTGTCGTTTACTCTGGTCAGAGGAGAGGTCAAAAGGCTTCTGCTACCTCTCTTTCTTTTTGGCTTCGTAGCATAATTCGTTTAGCTTATGAGACTGCTGGACAGCAGCCTCCTGAAAGAATTACAGCTCATTCTACTAGAGCTGTGGCTTCCACTTGGGCCTTCAAGAATGAGGCCTCTGTTGAACAGATTTGCAAGGCTGCAACTTGGTCTTCGCTTCATACTTTTTCCAAATTTTACAAATTTGACACTTTTGCTTCCTCGGAGGCTATTTTTGGGAGAAAGGTTCTTCAGGCAGTGGTTCCTTCTGTATAAAGAGCCTGCCTATCCCTCCCGTCATCCGTGTACTTTTGCTTTGGTATTGGTATCCCAGAAGTAATGATGACCCGTGGACTGATCACACTTAACAGAAGAAAACATAATTTATGCTTACCTGATAAATTCCTTTCTTCTGTAGTGTGATCAGTCCACGGCCCGCCCTGTTTTTTAAGGCAGGTAAATATTTTTTAAATTATACTCCAGTCACCACTACACCCTTGGCTTCTCCTTTCTCGTTGGTCCTTGGTCGAATGACTGGGAGTGACGTAGAGGGGAGGAGCTATATGCAGCTCTGCTGGGTGAATCCTCTTGCACTTCCTGTTGGGGAGGAGTAATATCCCAGAAGTAATGATGACCCGTGGACTGATCACACTACAGAAGAAAGGAATTTATCAGGTAAGCATAAATTATGTTTTTTCACTACCGCTGATATTACAAGTCTTGTAGGTACACTAGTTAAATATTATTAACCCCTAATCTGCTGTGCCTAACATCGCCGCCACCTACCTACATTTATTAACTCCTAATCTGCCGCCCCCAATGTCGCCGCCACTATACTAAATTTATTAACCCCTAAACCTAAGTCTAACTCTAACACCCACTAACTTAAATATAATTAAAATAAATCTAAATAAAATTTCTATCATTACCTAAATAATTCCTATTTAAAGCTAAATACTTACCTATAAAATAAACCCTAAGCTAGCTACAATATAACTAATAGTTACATTGTATTTAGCTTAGGTTTTATTTTTATTTTACAGTCAAGTTTGTATTTATTTTATCTAGGTAGAATAGTTACTAAATAGTTATTAACTATTTACTAACTACCTAGCTAAAATAAATGCAAATTTACCTGTAAAATAAAACCTAACCTGAGTTACACTAACACCTAACATTACACAACAATTACACAACAATTAATTAAATTAACTAAATTAAATACAATTACCTAAATTACATAAACAAACAAACACTAAATTACACAAAATAAAAAACAAATTATCAGATACTTAAACTAATTACACCTAATCTAATAGCTCTATCAAAAGAAAAAAGCCCCACAAAATAAAAAAAAACCCTAGCCTAAACGAAACTACCAATAGCTCTTAAAAGGGCCTTTTGCGGGGCATTGCCCCAAAGAAATCAGCTCTTTTACCTGTAAAAAAAAATACAAACAACCCCCAACAGTAAAACCCACCACCCACACAACCAAACCCCCCAAATAAAATCCTAACTAAAAAACCTAAGCTCCCCATTGCCCTGAAAAGGGCATTTGGATGGGCATTGCCCTTAAAAGGGCATTTAGCTCTATTGCTGCCCAAGCCCTAACCTAAAAATAAAACCCACCCAATAAACACTTAAAAAACCCTAACTTACAGTTTTGAAGAGCTGACATCCATCCTCAACGAAGCCGAGAGAAGTCCTCAGCGAAGCTGCAAGAAGTCCTCAACGAAGCTGGGAGAAGCCTTCATCCAAGCCGGCAGAAGTGGTCCTCCAGACGGGCAGAAGTCTTCATCCAGACGGCATCTTCTATCTTCATCCATCCGGAGCGGGTCCATCTTCAAGACATCCGACGCGGAGCATCCTCCTCTTCCGACGACTAAAGACGAATGAAGGTTTCTTTAAATGACGTCATCCAAGATTGCGTCCCTTGAATTAAAGGGGAAAAAATCCTATTGGCTGATGCAATCAGCCAATTGGATTGAGCTCGCATTCTATTGGCTGTTCCAATCAGCCAATAGAATGTGAGCTCAATCCTATTGGTTAATTTATAGTATAGTGGCGGCGATGTCTGGAGCGGCAGATTAGGGGTTAATAAGTATAATGTAGGTGTCGGCGATGTCGGGGGCGGCAGATTAGGGGTTAATAAGTGTAAGATTAGGGGTGTTTAGACTTGGGGTTCATGTTAGGGTGTTAGGTGTAAACATAAATTTAGTTTCCCCATAGGAATCAATGGGGTTGCATTACAGAACTTTAAGCTGCTTTATTGCAGGTAGGCTTTTTTTCAGCCGGCTCTCCCCATTGATGTCTATGGGGAAATCGTGCATGAGCACGTAAAACCAGCTCACCGCTGACTTAAGCAGCGCTGGTATTGGAGTGCGGTATGGAGCACAATTTTGCTCTACGTTCAGTTCTTACCTAATAACTCCGGGTTTATGAAAACCTGTAATACCAGCGCTGTAGGGAAGTGAACGGTGACAATAACGTGCAAGTTAGCACCGCACACCTCATAACGTAAAACTCATAATCTAGCCGTATGTTCTTTACATAGAAAAAAAACTATCTCCTCCTACCTGTCTAACCGTATCTTTCATGTAGCCCTCTCTGGCACATTCTCTGCCCCTTAACACTTTCTTTTGGGGTACTACAAGGCGTTGTGTTTGGTTCCCTTGCCTTCTCAATCTATACTTCATCCTTAGGTTCCTTAATAAAGTTATAAATCTATACATTCTCTTGGTATCCTTTGTTGAAGCAGCAGCAATGTGCCTCTGGGAGCTAGCTGAACACATTGAGTGAGCAAATGAGAAGAGGCATACATGTGCAGCCACCAACCAGCAGCTAGCTCCCTGTAGTGCATTGCTGTTACTGATTCAACCTAGGTATGCTTTTCAACAAAGTATATCAAGAGAGCGAAGCAAATTGAATAATATAGGTACATTGGAGAGTTCTTTAAAATTTTAAGAAACTCAATAAATAGAGGATTGTCTGGAGCGGAATAGATCTACACAAGGACCTAATTGTGAGGAGGGAGGGGCAAGGAGTAAAAATTAAAGTGAAGCATAATATTAGTGTTTTAGTTAAATAAAACTAATTTAATTGTTAGTATTAAGTTAATGATTATTTTTCTTTAGTTAAATCTATTGACCCCTAATCTGCCACTCTGGATATCGCCGCCACTATATTAAAGTTATTAACCCCTATTCTCCTGCACCCCAACATCGCCCACACTATAATAAATCTATTAACCCTTATTCCGCCGCTCCCTGACATTGCCGCCACTAAATAAAGTTTTTTTTTTTCCAATTAATTTTTATTAATTTTCCAGGTGCTGTCTTATACATAATCAAGAAAGGAAAAAAGCACATTTTAGAGGATATTCCCCTCTATAAGAAAAGTTCAGTACATAATACAAAAATAAAAGTAATGCAACATTATACCTGTAGGTTAATCATTTTCAACAAGTTTTAAATTCCCATTTGTGACAAAGAAAAAAAAAAAAAAAAAAAAAATACATTTTGTCAATGGAATTTTTTTTTATGAGGCAAATTCAACCAGGTAACCATTATTCAATGCCAATAAATTTAAAACATAAAATGGAGAGAGGGAGGAGGGAGAAAAAGGGGGGAGAGGGAAAAAAAAATCTTTTTTTTTTTTTTTACCAGATTCCCAGTAATACTATCTCTGAGTGTCTAAAAGGATATATTACGTGTTCAATTTCTCCAGGAGAGAGGATTCTAATAAATGTAGACCATTTCTTCTGTTAAGTGTGATCAGTCCACGGGTCATCATTACTTCTGGGATATTACTCCTCCCCAACAGGAAGTGCAAGAGGATTCACCCAGCAGAGCTGCATATAGCTCCTCCCCTCTACGTCACTCCCAGTCATTCTCTTGCACCCAACGACTAGATAGGATGTGTGAGAGGACTATGGTGATTATACTTAGTTTTATATCTTCAATCAAAAGTTTGTTATTTTAAAATAGCACCGGAGTGTGTTATTATCTCTCTGGCAGAGTTTGAAGAAGAATCTACCAGAGTTTTTGTTATGATTTTAGCCGGAGTAGTTAAGATCATATTGCTGTTTCTCGGCCATCTGAGGAGAGGTAGACTTCAGATCAGGGGACAGCGGGCAGATGAATCTGCATAGAGGTATGTAGCAGTTTTTATTTTCTGACAATGGAATTGATGAGAAAATCCTGCCATACCGATATAATGTCATGTATGTATACTTTACACTTCAGTATTCTGGGGAATGGTACTTCACTAGAATTACACTGTAAGAAATACATAAAGCTGTTTAATAACTAGAGATTATGTTTAACGTTTTTGCTGGAATGTAAAATCGTTTTCATTTGCTGAGGTACTGAGTGAATAAATGTTTGGGCACTATTTTTCCACTTGGCAGTTGCTTAATCTGTTTTCTGACAGTTTCTGTTCTCCCTCACTGCTGTGTATGAGGGGGAGGGGCCGTTTTTTGGCGCTTTTACTACGCATCAAATATTTCAGTCAGCAACTCATTGTATTCCCTGCATGATCCGGTTCATCTCTACAGAGCTCAGGGGTCTTCAAAACTTATTTTGAGGGAGGTAATTTCTCTCAGCAGAGCTGTGAGAATTATAGTTTGACTGAGATAAAAAACGTTTATTCTGTAATTTGTTTCCTGCTTTCAGAATTTGTTATCTTTGCTAATGGGATTAAACCTTTGCTAAAGTTGTGTTGTTTACAAGGATTGAGGCTATAACTGTTTCAATTTATTAATTTTCAACTGTCATAGACCTTCTGTGCTTCTTAAAGGCACAGTACGTTTTAATATTATTCTAATTGAATTGTATTTCCAAGTTGCAAGTTTATTTGCTAGTGTGTTAAACATGTCTGATTCAGAGGATGATACCTGTGTCATTTGTTGCAATGCCAAAGTGGAGCCCAATAGAAATTTATGTACTAACTGTATTGATGCTACTTTAAATAAAAGTCAATCTGTACAAATTGAACAAATTTCACCAAACAACGAGGGGAGAGTTATGCCGACTAACTCGCCTCACGTGTCAGTACCTACATCTCCCGCTCAGAGGGAGGTGCGTGATATTGTAGCGCCGAGTACATCTGGGCGGCCATTACAAATCACATTACAGGATATGGCTACTGTTATGACTGAGGTTTTGGCTAAATTACCAGAACTAAGAGGTAAGCGTGATCACTCTGGGGTGAGAACAGAGTGCGCTGATAATATTAGGGCCATGTCAGACACTGCGTCACAGGTGGCAGAACATGAGGACGGAGAACTTCATTCTGTGGGTGACGGTTCTGATCCAAACAGACTGGATTCAGATATTTCAAATTTTAAATTTAAACTGGAAAACCTCCGTGTATTACTAGGGGAGGTGTTAGCGGCTCTGAATGATTGTAACACAGTTGCAATACCAGAGAAAATGTGTAGGTTGGATAAATATTTTGCGGTACCGACGAGTACTGAGGTTTTTCCTATACCTAAGAGACTTACTGAAATTGTTACTAAGGAGTGGGATAGACCCGGTGTGCCGTTCTCACCCCCTCCGATATTTAGAAAAATGTTTCCAATAGACGCCACCACAAGGGACTTATGGCAAACGGTCCCTAAGGTGGAGGGAGCAGTTTCTACCTTAGCTAAGCGTACCACTATCCCGGTGGAGGATAGCTGTGCTTTTTCAGATCCAATGGATAAAAAGTTAGAGGGTTACCTTAAGAAAATGTTTGTTCAACAAGGTTTTATATTGCAACCCCTTGCATGCATTGCGCCGATCACGGCTGCAGCGGCATTCTGGATTGAGTCTCTGGAAGAGAACATTGGTTCAGCTACTCTGGACGACATTACGGACAGGCTTAGAGTCCTTAAACTAGCTAATTCATTCATTTCGGAGGCCGTAGTACATCTTACTAAACTTACGGCGAAGAATTCAGGATTCGCCATTCAGGCACGCAGGGCGCTGTGGCTAAAATCCTGGTCAGCTGATGTTACTTCTAAGT